>NC_064617.1:185236021-185536589 GCF_023898315.1 Schistocerca nitens | reverse complement strand
GAGCTAGTTGGCATATAAACTTGTACTACTGTAGTAGGCATGGGCTTTGTGTCTATCTTGGCCACAATAATGCGTTCACTATGCTGTTTGTAGTAGCTAACCCGCACTCCTATTTTTTATTCATTATTAAACCTACTCCTGCATTACCCCTATTTGATTTTGTATTTATAACCCTGTAATCACCTGACCAAAAGTCTTGTTCCTCCTGCCACCGAACTTCACTAATTCCCACTATATCTAACTTTAACCTATCCATTGCCCTTTTTAAATTTTCTAACCTACCTGCCCGATTAAGGGATCTGACATTCCATGCTCCGATCCGTAGAACGCCAGTTTTCTTTCTCCTGATAACGACGTCCTCTTGAGTAGTCCCCGGCCGGAAATCCGAATGGGGGACTATTTTACCTCCGGAATATTGTACCCAAGAGGACGCCATCATCATTTAATCATACAGTAAAGCTGCATTTCCTCGGGAAAAATTAGGGCTGTAGTTTCCCCTTGCTTTCAGCCGTTCGCAGTACCAGCACTGCAAGGCCGTTTTGGTTAATGCTACAAGGCCAGATCAGTCAATCATCCAGACTGTTGCCCCTGCAACTACTGAAAAGGCTGCAGCCCCTCTTCAGGAACCACACGTTTGTCTGGCCTCTCAACAGATACCCCTCCGTTGTGGTTGCACCTACGGTACGGCCATCTGTATCGCTGAGGCACGCAAGCCTCCCCACCAACGGCAAGGTCCATGGTTCATGGGGGGTAATTGACGGTAAGTCATCGAATAAAACAGAAGTGATTTCTGGGGTTCCCCAGCGTAGTGTTATAGGCCCCCTTCTGTTCCTTATCTACAGGATGTTTCCGTAAGAGCGTGCTAAAATGCAACAGGACATAGAGAATGCTCCACTGAACAATTTGAGGTAGGGAACATGGGCGTGGAGAAGACAGCTTAAGGAGGTATGGAAGTAAACTCGTCTATCTATTTATCTAGCATTACTGTTTTCCAGCAATTACAACTGTTACAATTATTGTAGCTGCCTGTGATGGGATTCGAAACACACCACGGATATTTGTGAGGGTGCGTCTGAATCACGTTCACCAATGTTATGTTTCCGTTGAGGTCAATGGCCGTCACTTTTAGCCCGTTTTGTGAGATACAGCACAAATGGTATGTTCACTGAGTCAGTGATGGTATTTGCAGTAAATTGTAACTAATGCAAATAAAAAAGTACACAGTAATATGATTTTTTTCCTATTACCTCCTTAATCTGACTTATCCGACCCCAGGTTCTCCATCTCAAAATGTTCAGTGGTGCATCCTTATGTCCTATTAAATTTTTGCACGCTCTTACGGAAACACCCTATATATATATAGGCTAAACGACTTAGGAGACAATATGAGCAGCCGTCTTAGGTTGTTTGCAGATGATGCCGTCGTTTATCGTCTAGTAAAGTTATCAGAACATCAAAACTAATTGTCTAATGAAGACATCTGTATTGTGCAATTGACCCTAAGTAATGAAAAGTGTGAGGTCATCCACATGTGTGCTAAAAAGTATCCTTTAAACTTCGGTTACACGATAAACCATTGAAATCTAAAGGCTGTAAATTCAACTATATACCCAGGAATTATAAATACGAACAACTTAAATTGGAAAGAAGACATAGAAAATGTTGTGGGGAAGGCAAACCAAAGACTGCGTTTTATTGGCAGAATACTTAGAAGATACAGCAGATCTACTAAGTAGAATACCTACACTACGCTTGTCCGTCCTCTTTTGGAGTACTGCTACGCGGTGTGGGATCGTTACCAGATAGGATCAACGGAATAATCGAGAAAGTTCAAAGAAGGGCAGCATGTTTTGATTTTCGAGAAATAGGTGGGGAGAGAGTTTCAGGGACATGATACAGGATTTGGTGTGGACATCATTAAAACAAAGGTGTTTCTCGTCGCGGTGGGATCTTCTCACGAAGTTTCAAGCACCATCTTTCTCCTCCGAATGCAGAAATATTCTACATATGGAGAAACGGCCATCGTAATAAAATAAGGGAACCAGAGCTCTACAGAAAGATACAGGTGTTCCTTTTTTCCGCACGCTGATCGAGAGTGGAGTAATAGAGAATCATCGTGAATGTGGTTCGATTAACCCGCTGGCAGGCACTTAAGTGTAATTTGCAGAGTACCAATATAAATATTGATGTATTCACTCGCCTCTACGGAGCCTAGAAGTTTGTAACGGAAATTTCCAAACACACTGTCTTATCTATTTCACTGCTGGAAGTTAAGAGGCTTTCTTGTGGAAAAACTTACAAAAAAATTACAATTCAGAGCATTGACCCTGGTTGGCCACTACTTTCTCTCATCTTTCTTACAGCATACGAATCGCGTGGTGGAAGAACTGTGTGTCTTTTGAAGATATCCATGAATCGGTTCAATCTTGCATTTGTTCATATGACTGCTCAGACGATGCAATGTCTGGAGAATACGGAGGCTGTGATAGAACTTCCAGTTTAGAGGTTTCCAAATGTGCTTAAACGGGTTTTGCACTATGGGGTCGAACTTTGTCATGCTGCAAAATCACCTTTTTATATTCATCGCTGTATTGTCGCCGTTTGTCTTTCATGCTCAGCTTAAATGCATCAGTTGCTTTCGGTAACGATCACCTGTGACTGTTTCCAGCTGTTTCAGCAGGTTCAAAAAGCCCCCTTTCTTCCACATTGAAATGTTGAAACCATCCTCTGCACGTTCTTTCACGAATAGGTGCCTCACCACAGGTCTTACTCAGCATTTTATGAGCCTCAGCCGCAGATTTCTTCGTGTTAATGCAGAAAATTAGAACTTCCCGCAAATGACGGGAACTGGGCTCGTAAGTTGACATACTCAGTCGACAATAATTTTATGATGCAATCACAAATCAACTAATATTTTGATGGCGTTATATTTACAAATACCTAAGCTTATTGTATGACACTTACGATCTACCATCTGCAGCACAACTTGCCGCTATTAACGTCGATTACAAAACGACGAAGCAAAGTTATAGACCAAAGACTTCCATTAGTTCTTACATGCGAAGTATGTCTGAGAGGGACTGGTGGTGGTGGCGTGGTAAACAACCAATAATGCTGCCCTACTGTTAATCCTTTAACTGACGCTGGTAAATATATACACCACTGGTCTACAACTGGAGTTACCATGCATAATTTTTTCTTCCTGATTTATTGGTGTAAATATTTGCCTCCCCATACCTCACGGTCGATATCAAAAACGTAAGAAATGATCAGGTTTATTCACTGCTATCCCAAAAGAGTAAATAATAATATGCATTTCATTGTTATCCTGGATGAACCTTTTGCCACTTGGAAAAGGTTAATGTGTAAATGACGGAAATGAGAGCATAACTCCGCTTCATGCGCTACAGAAAAGTATTTAGATGACTGAATATATAAGAATGGTACTTCACTCTGGCTGTTCCTTGTGTTTGAAACCTACCGGAAACTGTGTCGAAACTGTAGCTCTCATTTAGTCTAGCTTTCGTTCTTCATTTTCTCAAGTGATGTGGAGTATATTATGCTATGCTCTTGTTATACTTCAGTTAGACGCTGAATTTTATTGCGTAGAGATACGGAAGCTCCATAAGTGACGTATTTCCTGCAGCTGGCAGTTGTCGCAACCTCGCGTGCTGCCGTGAACACTTGTATTCTCTCGTTACTGAAGCTTCAGTAACCGCATTCGCGCATTCGCTTCTCACGGAATTAACAGTCGTTGAGACTGACTCTTCGCATTACTGCAGCAGTGCATTATAGTTATTATTGTTGTTAGACTCCCACAATCACGAAGTAATTCGTTTACGGCTCCCTGACTCTGAAAGAAGCAAGACCGGAATTAGTGTCTTATTACGACTACGTTTACCCTCGACATCATGCAATTGATGTAAGGGTTTACAGATGAGAACGAGTCGCCGTGATTATCTAAAAATTAACGTGCTTCCAGAAAGCGTAATTTCACAAACATTTTTCGTTTGCAAGTGCTTTTAATTCGTGAACAAGAATCGCATCCTGATAACAGACGATTCTGAAATGCCAAAACTTATCCCGGAACCACTGGTCAAGAATGCAGTTGAACAAGTGTGAGGAATGGCTGTAGAGGGAATTACGAACTCACATTTGTTCGTCCGTAAGACCCTGAAGACAGATAAAAATCACTTGATACAATTCCATACTGTAGCTGAGTTAACAAAATACGATGTTAATGGTGTCAGGCGAATCTTGTCACTGGATTTAGGACATCCTAGCCGACAGAATTAAAAATCTCAAAGGCGCGTTCACAATATACACAGGGTGATTCAAAAAAGAACAGATTTCTGTTGTTTGCGATGGGTTTGTTTATAAATAACTTTTTTCCTACCAGTTACGATTTTGTTTTACTCATATCTGTACACGATTCATTTCGGGAAATCATTCCCATTTTCAAGTGCGTTTTCCTTACGTAATATGCCATTTTACGTAATGTTTTTAATGTGTGAGATTCTGATTTGTTTTGTTGATTTCAAAGCAATATATAAAAAAACACGCAATTTTTAGTTGCTTATCAATTTTATGTAGTTAATGGCGAAATTTGGAAAAATTTGTACTCACAGTTTTCTTATGGTCCATTTGTGCATAGTCTCACAGATGTTAAACATCACCCACAATTTTCTGCGAGACTAACTTACATAAAGAAACAGTTAGAAAGATGTTTTTAGGTGTAGTCAATAGAGATAATGATACATGTCTTTCACAGAATATGATATCGTTATCTACAGAGGGTATTTATCTTAAGAATCGGGATCATAGTTTGCTTATATCTATTTCACAATGGTGCTTATTTCTGTGTGTTACTATTTTTATTTAAGTATACTCTCAAAACACCTGCAAAAATTCACTGATTCATTTTCAAGTTCTTCGTTTAGTCTTCGTATTTTTTACAATGAGAATATATCTCCAGTTCTTCTAACAAATACACTTTATGCCCTTTATATAGTAGGCGGAGTACTTTGATATTTTGCTCTACCTTTCCAAATGGGTGTCTTGTGTTACGTATGTAAGTGGCTACTGCTGATGTTGTGTGTGTGTGTGTGTGTGTGTGTGTGTGTGTGTGTGTGTGTGTGGGCTTTAATGCGCTCTGTGTACCTGGTGCTGAAATTTCGGCCTGTTTGTCCTAGGCAGAACATGGAGCATTCCTGGCATGTCGCTTTGTTTATTGCAGCTGAGTATGGGTCATGACTACACTCTATATTATGTACTAGTTTTTGTTGTAGTTTATTAGATGTAGAAAAGCAAAGTTTTACTTTCAAAATTTTAAAAATATTTTCAATGTTCTGTGATGTATTGCCAGTGTATGGGATGCTAAACATATATTCGTTTTTGTATTTTCCTTCCGTGATGCACTTTGTATTTGCGTCTTTCTTCCCTTTCTCTAGGACTCTGTCAACCAGAGGAGCAGTGTAATAATTGGCAGCTCCAATCTGTTAACCTGTTGCACGTTTTCTTGGTTCAAAAATATTTTAGTTGTCATACGTAGAAGTGACCTATATACCGCCTGCTTATGCGTGTTTGGGTGACACAGAAAATTATGTGTGATGTTTAACATGTGTGAGACTCTGCACAAATGGACCTTCAGGAAACTGTAAGTTCAAGTTCTTTCAAATTTCGCAACTAACTACATGTAAAAATCGATAGCTAACTCGAAATGGTGTATTTCTTGATATATTGTAGTGAAGTCAACAAATCAAAGCAGAACCTAACACATCAAAAATATTACGCAAAATGGCATAATACACAGAGAAAGCGCACTTGCAAATGGGAACCACTTCCCGAAATGCGTCTTGTAGCAAATACGAATAAAAGTGGCTGTAACCTTTTATCAAAAATTTAAATTTATTCTTACATTAAGCTATTTCTTCACTTCACTTGCCAAAAGGCTTTAAGATCGAGACGGGTCAGGTACATAGATTTTAAACTTTGACAAAAGTTTACATCGCTCGTTAACCACGGTTTTCGACCTTTACCAGGTTCGTTGCGTCTGGAGGAGCAAAAGCAAAGACGATGAAATTTCTAATAGATATCCGTGGAATGAACGGAGTGACACGGGGACCAAGTTCAGAAATTATGAAAAACGCTGTCTCATATTAAACGGTTGGTGGGATAAGGCGTGGAATTTGGTGAGGGGGGGGGGGGGAGGCACCACTGGTATAGCGATTTTACAAATATTGTTAACTCCACCAACGTGTTTTGTGTTCTTTATCTCCGAGGAAACGAGGAACGACGAAGATGTATCATTTTCATGTTGATAATTAAATCCTTAGAAATCGACCTTTCAGGACGGACAGGTTTGCTGTAGTGACAACTCTAGCAATAAGGAGTATATTCAGAATTAATATTTAAAATTATCCGTTTAATTAGATTTGACAACATAAGTATGAATGGTATATCAGCCGCCGTAGCTATTCTTGTCATTATGTTTTGAATAGTTCAATAAGAACAGAAGTGTTGCCGTAATCAGAAAATTATTTATTTAGAAAGAAACACATTTCGGATCAGTTACGCCCAGCCCCATGCTGCAGTAATTACTGTTGTTGTTATTGTGGTCTTCAGTCCTGAGACTGGTTTGATGCAGCTCTCCATGCTACTCTATCCTGTGCAGGCTTCTTCATCTCCCAGTACCTACTGCAACCTACATCCTTCTGAATCTGTTTAGTGTATTCATCTCTTGGTCTCCCTCTACGATTTTTACCCTCCGCGCTGCCCTCGAATACAAAATTGGTGATCCTTTGATGCGTCAGAATATGTCCTACCAACCGATCCCTTCTTCTAGTCAAGTTGTACCACAAATTTTTCTTCTCTCCAATTCTATTCAATACGTCCTCATTAGTTATGTGATCTACCCATCTTGTAGCACCACATTTCGAAAACTTATATTCTCTTCTTGTCTAAACTATTTCGTCCACGTTCCGCTTCTATACAGGGCTACGCTCCATACAAATACTTTCAGAAAAGACTTCCTGACACTTAAATCTCTACTCGATGTTAACAAATTTCTCTTCTTCAGAAACGCTTTTCTTGCCATTGGCAGTCTATATTTTATATCCTCTCTACTTCGACCATCATCAGTTATTTTGCTCCCCAAATAGCAAAACTCATTTACTACTTTAGGCGTCTCATTTCCTAATCTAATACCCTCAGCATCACCCGATTTAATTCGACTACATTCCATTATCCTCGTTTCGCTTTTGTTGATGTTCATCTTATATCCTCCTTTCAAGACACGGTCAATTCCGTTCAGCTGCTCTTCCAGGTCATTTGCTGTCTCTGAAAAAAGCCGTGGGATACCTCCTAATACAGTGTCGTACCTCGTTTTGCCCAGTGTAGTGCAGCAAATCGACGTGGCATGGACTCAACAAGTTGTTGGAAGTCCCCTGCCTTAATTTTCAGCCATGCTGCCTCTATACCCGTCCATAATTGCGAAAGTGTTGCCGGTACAGGATTTTGTGCACGATCTGACCTCTCGATTAAGTTTCATAAATGTTCGATGGAGGACCAAATCATTTGCTCGAATTGCCCTGAATGCTCTTCAAACCAATTGCGAACAATTGTGGCCTGATGACGTGTTTGGGAACATGAAGTACATGAATGGCTACAAATTGTCCATAAGTAGCCGAACATAACCATTTACAGTCAATGATTGGTTCAGTGGACGGGGAGGACCCAGTCCATTCCATATAAACACAGCGCATACCGGTTTGGAGTCGCCACCAGCTTGCACAGTGCCTTGTTGACAGCTTGGGTCCGTGACTAGATGGGATCTGCGCCATACTCGAACCCTACCATCAGCTCTTACCAAGTGAAATCGGGGCTCATCTGATCAGGCCACAGTTTCCACTCGTCTGTGGCCGAACAGATGTGGCCACGAGCCCAGGAGAGACGCAGCAGGCGATGTCCTGTTAGCAAAGGCACTCCTGTCAGTCGTTTGCTGGCATAGCTCATTAACACCACATTTCGCGGAACTGTCCTAAAGGATACGTTTGTCGTATGTTCCACACTGATTTCTGCGGTTATTCAGGCTGAGTTGCTTGTCTGTTAGCGGTGACAACTCAACGCAAAAGCCTCTGCTCTGTCGTTAAGTGAAGGCCGTAGGCCACTGCGTTGTCTGTGGTCAGAGGTAAAGCCTGGCCTGAAATTTGGCATACTTTTGACACGACGGATCTCGGAATATTGAACCCGCCAGGATATCCAAGAGCGCTAACGCGCTGCTACCTGGACTCGGGTAGGCGCACCGGCCCCAGATCGAATCCGCCTGGCGGATTAACGACGACGGCAGGTGTGCCGGCCAGCCTGGGTGTGGTTTTTAGGCGGTTTTCCATATGCTACTAGGTGAATACCGGGCTGGTCCGCATGTTCCGCCTCAGTTACACGGCTCGCAGACATCTGAAATACATTCACACTATTTCACGATTTACACTAGACACAGACAGCTGGGGTACACTGATTCCATCCCGGGGGGTATGGAGTGGCGGCAGGAAGGGCATCCGGCCGCCCCTTAAAATTAAACATGCCAAATCCGTACTTAACCCGCCGACCCTGCGCACAGTGTGGGATGACGGCAGTAGCAAAAGAAAGAAAGGATCTCGTAATATTGAATTCCCTGACGATATCCGAAATGGAATATCCTATGCGTCTAGCTCCAACCATTACGCGTTTAATGTCTATTAATTCCCGACGTGCGGCCATAGTGACGTAGGAAACCTTTTCAAATAAATCACCTAAGTTGAAATGACAACCCTGTCACTGCGCAACTCATTTGTACTTTGTGTACGCGATACTACCGTCATCTGTATGTATGCAAATCACTATCCCACGCTTTTTGTCACCTCATTGTATAGCACTAGATTTGTGTTCGCCTGGAGCAAGGTCTGAATTTCTGTCTGTTTCTTCTACCGTAGAATTTGCGTAATTTCCCTAAACTACTACAAGCGAGTGCCGGGATGGTTCTCACAACAGGATAATTGTCAAATTCGTTGCATTCACGCCGTAGTCAGCCAGAGACCCACGTCGATTGCTCACGACATCGAATCGACGTTAAATTACAGTCTGCTTACTAGTTATGACGCGTCACCAGAGTATCTGTATGATTTCGTCACGGCATTTCTCATCAATACTGCTGTGTAAGAACAAAATCTCAACGTACGTTTTACGTATCGTTTAATTTGTGGACTCAGACAATATTTACAACGAGCATTAATGTAACCAGCACGATAACAAGTATGAAAGTATCTAGTGCGTCGCAAATGGCTTGGCAAACATATTAAACGATATGTCCCGACATTTCTTTGTCATGGAATTTATTTTGCGATAAAAGACAGATCTGTAGGTTTGCAAACTGCGTCATTTGCTTGTATCTGCTCCTTTGTTGTGAATTAACTGCCGGCAATGTAGGTAATATTTCGTTGATGCATCTACACTTCCTAATTTAGGGGAGGTTTACTATCTTTTGGTTCAAAAAATCGATTTTTTTAAAATTGCATTTTTGGATTCATAAAAGTGTTTAGAATCCACCCCTAAAACGGTTTTTCCGAATAGGGAACGGAAATGTTTGTTATTCGCGGTTGAACAAGAAAATGCACCTGCCTGAAATCGGCCTTTTTCACGCACCACTTTTTTCTTTCGGAGGACGATTTATTGTACCGGTGCTTGGGAGGAAAGACACAAAATTAAAATGAAAGTTTGAACGCGTGTGTTTGGAAGTTAGTCCTCGAGCATTTGGTTTCTGGTGCGAAGACTGTGGAGATTGCGACTTTCCTGGCAGTGAGCAGCTTCAACGAAGGGTATTCAGCAATTATGTAGACCATGACAACGATGGACGTCACCCTGGGATTCTATTCGACGTTGTTCGCCAAGCATTCGGACGACCACCGGATTCAAGCGCCCCAAAACCGCTTGTCACCGGCCTTACGAACGGCTCTGGAGCAGCGCAGAATGGCCCAGATCGAGCAGAACGCCCTCTATGAGGAAGAGGAAGAACTAGTTTATGGATCCGGAATAGCAGATTGTTGCATAACATTGCATTTATATGTAGTCAAAACTTCAAACGCGTTTTTCTCGAAATGACTTTTTTTTTTATTGCGCGGTATGGTAACTTCAAATCTACTAAACCGATTGGCATGATTCTTTGTTTCCGACGAAGCTAACTAAATTGTGTAGGAGTTGCACCACTATTATTCCGATCCATCAACTATAAATATTTTTACTTGACCGACGAAGTCGAAAAATCGATGAAGAAACCCTATTTTTTCAAAGGCCACTATTTTGTTTTCTATGGTCCAAATAACTTATGCGAGGTACTACTCCTAAAGAATCTTATATACTTCGCTAACGTCAACTCAATTTTGATTTCAGATGAGCCAGCTGATCTGTGACGTACCGTGCATGGAGGTTTACATAGAAATTTTGTTTCGTTCCGACGGCACTTCCGCTTTTGCTTTTCGACCATTCTGGTCGAAAAATTCCAGTTTGTAGAGAAAATATCAATAAAAATTTTGACCAAATTTCACATTGATATCTGTAACACATTCCGAGAAAAAAAATCTCAAAGAACATGCTTTTTTCGGGCCAAAGATAGTAAACCTCCCCTTAAGGGCCTACACTATGTTTTGGGCGTGTTGTTAGTTTGCAAGTCTCGCTCTGAATAATGAATACTTCCCCTGTCCCGCTGCCTCATATCTTCCCTAGTTGGGCGCCGTACTTCTTGACGTAAAGTATTCCTGAATACTTTTTTACGGTTCCCCATTGTGCTCGGTGCGCACTACGCCGCGAACAATAGCATCGGCTCGGTGGAACATCCCAGCCATGACAGCGTAATGAAGCGAATCTGGCTTCTGACAATTAGACAGGCGGTAAAAAGAGAACACGGGTGATTGTCTTGTGGGCCGTTCCCAAGACCAGTAGCCGGCGCCCATAAAAAGTTTAATCATTTAATAACCCTCGAATGTCTCATCATTCATTAAATCTGTACAATACGAGGAGCGAGCGCGGCCGTCCGCTGGACGGGCCTCAATTACGGTGTTATATTACTAAATGACCCGCCGGGCCGGGCCTCGTTAACGCTTGCTGGCTGCGCCGCCGCCGCGGCTGCTGCTGGCGGTGGTGGACCATTCACTCCGTCTCCTCCGGGCCGGCACATTCGGCGGCGCGCACTGGAGTACTTATACCGAAATCCCGGCCAAAAGCTAATTTTGGTAGTTTTTAAACTTTTAAAGCACTCAAGTTCACTTTTAACTTAACTGTACACTTGTCAGCCAGAACATTATCACCACAGACCTGCTATCGGTATAAACCCGTCCAAGAGATAGCGTCAACACCTGGCGAGGAATGACTGCTAGACACACGCACGGTGCATGCACACTACTGGCCATTAAAATTGCTACACCACGAAGATGACGTGCTACAGATGCGAAATTTAACCGACAGGAAGAAGATGCTGTGATATGCAAATGATTAGCTTTTCAGAGCAGGATAATGCACGACCGCATGTTGCAGGTCCTGTACGGGCCTTTATGGATACAGAAAATGTTCGACTGCTACCCTGGCCAGCACATTCTCCAGATCTCTCACCAATTGAAAACGTCTGGTCGATGGTGGCCGAGCAACTGGCTCGTCACAATACGCCAGTCACTACTCTTGATGAACTGTGGTATCGTGTCGAAGCTGCATGGGCAGCTGTACCTGTACACGGCATCCAAGCTCTGTTTGACTCAATGCCCAGGCGTATCAAGGCCGTTATTACGGCCAGAGGTGGTTGCTCTAGGTACTGTTTTGTCAGGATCCATGTACCCAAATTGCGTGAAAATGTAATCACATGTCAGTTCTAGTATAATATATTTGTCCAATGAATACCCGTTTATCATCTGCATTTCTTCTTGGTGTAGCAATTTTAATGGACAGTAGTGTAGTATCAGTGAGCGTGCTGTCGGTGTGTAGACTGGGGAGGGCGCGCGATCTATCTGACTTCGACCGAGGCCATATTGTAATGGAATGAGATTTTCACTCTGCAGCGGAGTGTGCGCTGATATGAAACTTCCTGGCAGATTAAAACAGTGCGCCCGACGAGTCTCGGTCGGGCACACAGTTTTAATCTGCCAGGAAGTTTCATATTGTAATGGCTTGGAGGCTCGGCGTGAGCATTTTGGAAACTGCTCGACTTGTCGTGTGTTCGAGGAGTGCTGTGGTGAGTGTCTTCAACAAGTGGTGAAGCCAAGGCCAAACCACGTCCAGACGTCTGGGGTTGGGTGGCCACCGCTCATTACAGATGTCGAACGTCGTAGGCTGGGCAGACTGGTAAAACAGGACGGCGGCGAACAGTGACGGAACTAAGATCAAACTTTAACGTTGGGCAGTTGACAAGTGACCAGAATGAGATTTTCACTCTGTAGCGGAGTGTGCGCTAATATGAAACTTCCTGGCAGATTAAAACTGTGTGCCGGACCGGGACTCGATCTGTGGAACTTTGCCTTTCGCGGGCAAGTGCTCTACCATCTGAGCTACCCAAGCACGACTCACGCCCCGTCCTCACATCTTTACCTCCGCCAGTACCTCGTCTCCTACTTTCCAAACTTCACAGGAGCTCTCTTGCGAACCTTGCAGAACTGGCCCTCCTGGAAGAAAGGAGTTTGGAAAGTAGGAGACGAGGTACTGGCGGAAGTAAAGCTGTGAGGACGGAGCGTTAGTCGTGCTTGGGTAGCTCAGATGATAGAGCACTTGCCCGCGAACGGCAAAGGTCCGGAGTTCGAGTCTCGGTCCGGCACTCAGTTTTAATCTGTCAGGAAGTTTCAATTGACAAGTATGCCTGAACACACAGTGCACCGAACGCTTAACGATGGGTCTCCGCAACCGACGACCCATATATGTACCAATTTTAATACCACGACATCGGCAACTACGACTGAAATGAGCACGTTACCATTGGCACTGGACGTTGGCGCAGTGGCAGAGCGTTTCATAGTCTGATGAATCCCGATACTTTGATCATGCCGATGAGAGGGCGCGAATCCGTCGTCTTCCAGGGGAGCAGCTCCTTGACACCTGTACTGCGGGACGGAGACAAGCTGGCGGCGGCTCCATTATGCTCTGGGAAACATTCACGTGGACATGCAAGAGTCCAGTGGAGCTCATAAAAGGTACCATGACGGCCAAGGAGTACCGTACACTGGTTGCAGACGATCATGTTTCGCGACAGGAGTGGTATTTTTCAACAAGACAGTGCGCCGTGTCACAAGGTCAGGAGTGCCATGGAGTAGTTTGAGGAACACAGAGGCGAGTTCCGATTGATGTGCTGGCCCCCCGACTCGCCAGATCTGAACCGATCGAGCACAACTGGAATGTGAGTGAACGAGGCGTCAGAGCTCATCGTCGCCGCGCGGGATTAGCCGACCGGTCTATGGGCGCTGCAGTCATGAACTGTGCGGCTGGTCCCGGCGGAGGTTCGAGTCCTCCCTCGGGCATGGGTGTGTGTCTTTGTTCTTAGGATAATTTAGGTTAAGTAGTGTGTAAGCTTAGGGACTGATGACCTTAGCAGTTAAGTCCCATAAGACTTCTCACACATTTGAACATTTGAACAGAGCTCATCGCCATGCTTCCCGGAATTTACAGAATTCGATGCCAACGGCCTCTAGCTACCTGCCAAGGTTACACTGCCTCCATGCTACTGCGTGTCGCCGCAGTTATCTGTGCCAAACGTGGTCATACCAACTGTTGGGCAGTTGGTCGTAATGTTCTGGCTGATCACTGTATTACATCGCCAACCTCAGAGCGGCACCTGGGATGACTCGGTATCCATTTGTTAGTTTGTCTGCGTGTCTTTCAGTTCATACCACCCTACTTGCCACAATTTCGGAACTTTTGGCTTGAAGATTTCAATATAGACTGACGAGATATCCTTAATTTGCTGTATACTTTTTGGTGGCGTTATGATTGTGGTGAGGGTACTCGCCATACGAGAGAGCACCGTAGCACGATCGATAAGCCGCCCACGAAACAAGCGTAGCGCAGCAACTGTATGGGTTGGCTGTACGAGCTATACTGAGGTCCACCAGCGGCCGCAGCTGCCAACCCATTGGCATCACGTATGTGGACAGCGATTCGTCGATGCCTCGTTAAAGTCTGGAGCACTGAGCTACGGCGGACAGTTCTCTTCAGTGCGCCGAATCGTGTAGAGTCTCCAGTTACCGCCAGGTCTACAAGGTGCAGTGTTCTTTCGTCGTCTCCGAGACTTAGGCTCCTCAGGCAGCGTAGGCCAGCCCTGGACTCTACGTAGGCATCACTCAGAGGAACAGTGACAGGATTTAACTATTTTAGAGAAGTTGTAATAATTTCAAACATCTAATTCTGCTGGACATTTCGCAAGAAGATCATTTAAGTTTAGTATTTATTCATATTTAATGAATATCATTTTATTACCAATTGTTGGGAATCTCTCTGACTGAAGATAATCTGCGCCGTCCTCCTGCATTCCCAGCAATGGTGACAGGAAAGCGTCTAGTAGGATAGCGAAATGCCTCGTCACGCACATGATTGTTCCGCAAATATGTATTTGGTTCGCCAGTTTCTCGCAGGATTTTTTCTTTTCAAATATTCTTTCAAACTAATTCAGCAATCCTAACCACATGTACAGTCGTATTTCATGTACTTTGTTATGTATACACGCACTGATGTGTATATGTTAGCATGTGTAGTCTAGGCTGGCGTGGATATAACGTATATTTGTCCAATTTTTTTCAACTTCAGCTCGTGATTTCGTCTGTACATAAGATCGAAATATTTTGGAAGAGAACGTATGAAGAATATATTAAGATCTTTTCTCTTCATGTATTAAATAATACTGATTATGGATTGAAAACATCGCTAAATATGAATAAATAAAGTTTTATAGGTTCTCATGAGTCATACAGATTACATACTTAGTTCTAAGGTCGTTTGTAATCGAAACAGACATGAATTTTTTGTTAAGATAAATAAAAATACTAAATTTTTTAAAAAATCCTATACTTACGTAGAGGAATTTTTGGGAAACTTTTATCTTTGCAACGGGCCCTCAGTACTGTACCAACAACGACTGTACTTCAGAATATGCCCGACAAGCCCTGACACACGTTCAAAACTGCTATAGAAAATGACGCACACGCTAAAATATTGTTTAGTAAAACTCTTCAATGTCGTTATAGTGTTATAAATTTAAGTAATTAGATTAGCCCACATTTTAAATGCAAGTTGTTAAAATTCTTTAACATTTAGATCTGCTTCAGTTTAAAACAATCATTTAGTGAAGCCAAAAAAAAAATTAGATCGAGCTAATGTCCTAATCAAATAAAACTTCCCCGGCAGAAGAAGCTCTTCTTCAGTTGTCGATAGGAGACAACAGACGTGTGTCAGGCCTCTGAAAATTGGTTTAGCAACCCACCAGCTGATCAGTTACTATGAAATATGCTTACTAAATCGTTGGGCAAACTTTAATTTTTGCAATTTTAGCCGGGATTTCGGTAGAAATACTCCACTGCGTGGCGTCCAGTTCTCCTAGAGTGGGATGCCTCTTCGAATTTTTCGCATTTGTTTTCAATGTATGAGCGTATTAACGCAGGAAGATCTAAGGAGCGTCCGCCCCTGCTAGCTGAGTGGTCAGCGCGACGAAATGTCATGCCTAACGGCCCGGGTTCGATTCCCGGCTGGGTCGGAGATTTTCACCTCTCAGGGACTGGGTGTTGTGTTGCCCTTATCATCATCCTTTCATCCCCATCGACACGTAAGTCGCCGAAGTGGCGTCAACTAGAAAGACTTGCCCCAGGCGAACTGTCTACCCGACCGGGAGGCCCTAGCCACACGGCATTTCCATTATCTAAGGAGCAATCAAAAAGTTTCCATTTGAGAACGTTTCTGCAGCGTATATGTAACGTAGCGCGACTCCACTGCGGTATATTAGCACCGACATGTAGGTAAGGGGCTAGTGCGTCATTCGTGACGTTCCGACGTGCGTACGATAAATGCGGAAACGTGAACACTGGGGATGGCACAAAACTTGGGTAGTTCGTGCAGCAATGTCGACCGTTGTACTGTGGTGGTTTAATGGTTAGCTTTTTCTGCCTAAAAAGCAAGAAGACCCGGGTTCGGGTCGCGGCCGCAGCACACATTTTAATTCATTTTTTCTGCTTTGATCATATCGTAGAAGACGTAGTTATTACCAAACACTTCCAAACAGGATCACAATACTATTATTCCTTTCTCGGGTGCCAAATGGCAAACACCAGTAGACATCTATAGTGGAATAGTTCTCCAAGTTCCATGCTGTTCGCCATTCGACACAAGACGCTGGTCGGTCTGGAAGAGCCGCCTCATCCATTATGGACGACAAGGTTCTACAGTCCTCATCTTTCCTCATGCGATTATCACATCTTCGGTCACTTAAAAGAGGCCTTGAAGGGTCGAGGGTTCCTGTCGAACGACGATATGCACCCAGGCAATTACCGACTTCTTCACGCAGCAGGAAGCAGTTCTTTCTTTTCCAAACGGGTACTGATTCTGGACTGCGCGGCTTCAAATGAAAACTTCTTGATCGCGCCTTACATTTGCGGAAGTGTCGAACTGATCACAAAGTCCCATCTGCATCTAAAAAGACATGTTGCTTTTTAATTTCTAATTTTTTATCTCTTTTTGAAGTGTCACATATTCCTACAGGAGGTGGCATTGGTTGAAACTAGAAAAAAAGTTCCTATAATGGTATATCCGGAAATCATTGCCTGTAGAGATATAGGCCAATCTGTCCTCTGATTCTCTTCTGTCTTTTACGAAAAGATAGACACTCCAGGCCGTGTTGCGTGTGACTACCACGCATCCTGACACACATTTCGCCCCTCTTTACTGTGAATAACACACGCTCTCGAATACATCTTGGTCCATTTTGATTGCGTCAAAAACATCGGTCAAACGCTCCTGTAACGTCTGCACATTGTAGGTGGCCTGCGCATACGCCAATGCCCGTAAATGTTACCATAGCCAGAAATCCAACGGATTCAGGTCCGTGAACGGGGAGGCCAGCCTACAGGACCTTCTTGGCCAATCCATCGCCCATGAAACGAGGCAATGAAGTACTGTCGCACGACCATAAGAAGCTGTCGAGGTTCGTCCTGCATTAATCACAGTTGTTGTCTTTCTCCAACATCACTGGTAATTCATAGCGCAGGCATCGGTGATGCATAGCACCAGTTACCTGTTTCGTAAAATGTATCGCCCCATGAGTCTGGCACCGTTAGACACTTGCGTCGATACTGAAGCGGCCCTGATGCTTTACCCCCATGGTTCCTCGAGGAGTTCCATCTGTCCCCATCTGCGTAGTGTGCTTATTTACAAAACCTACCTAATACCGCACATTACTCATAAGTTAAACGGCTGATATCACATCAGGTTTTGGTTTCCGAACATATACGAGGGCGGTTCAGAAAGTAACCTCCGATTGGTCACAGTGCGGGTTGTGGGGGGAGTAGCGACGCCATCTGTGCGTTCACGCACTCAACAGGTCAGTCGGCATCAAGCCGTGGTCGAGTGAACGTCGTACCTGCCCTAGTTTAGTTTTTGTGGCAGTTTGAAATGTGTGCTGCAATAGAAAACCCCGCCAAATGTGAAGTGCGTGCTGTCATAAGGTTTTTTACAGCCAAAGGATATTCTGCAGCAGCTATTCATCGTGAGCTTTGTGCCGTGTACGGACCAAGAGTTATGAGTGAAGGAGTTGTCCGTGAATGGGTACGTTTATTTAAAAGTGGACGAGAAAACGTTCATGATGAAGAGAGGAGTGGTAGACCATCATTGGTGACTGACGAACTCGTTCAGACAGTTGATGCAAAAGTTCGTGAAAATCGACGTTTCTCAATGTCGGAGTTGTCTACTGGTTTTCCACAGATTTCTAAGACTCTCTTGTACGAGATAGTGACAGCAAGATTGGGTTACCGTAAGTTCTGTGCACGATGGGTGCCCAAAATTCTTACCGACCACCACAAAACTCAAAGAATGGCCTCTGCATTAGACTTTCTGTCACGTTATGAGGACGAAGGAGAACCATTGTTAAACAGAATCGTGACCGGTGACGAAACCTGGATTAAGTACGTGAACCCTGAGACAAAAGAACAATCAAAGATGTGGGCACATTCAAATTCGCCTACCAAACCGAGAAAAGCCTCGCAAGATTTTTCTGCCAGAAAACTGATGGCAACGGTGTTTTGGGATGCCAAAGGGGTGTTGTTGGTTGAATTCATGGAACGTGGTACGACCATTAATCAAGACGTGTACTGTGAAACAATAAAAAAGTTACGACGGGCTATACAGAACAAACGCCGTGGTATGCTGACTTCCGGTATCGTTTTTTTGCACGATAACGCCTGTCCTCACTCTGCTCGCAGAACAACGGCCCTTCTTGAGTCCTTCAAGTCGGACGTTATCAACCATCCACCTTACAGCCCAGACCTGGCGCCAAGTGATTATCACCTCTTCATGCATTTGAAGAAATGGCTCGGGTCACAGCGGTTTGATGACGACGAAGAGCTCAAAGATGCGGTCACAGGCTGGCTCCAGGCACAAGCGGGTGATTTTTATGCAGAAGGAATTTCAAAGCTTGTGAAGAGATACGATAAGTGCCTCAATCGCTATGGAGACTATGTAGAAGAATAGTGCAAAGATGTAGTTGTAAGATGTATATATTAAAATATTTTTATTTAACTTGGTGTATTTTTTTAAATCAACCGGAGGTTACTTACTGAACGGCCCTCGTAATTATAAGAACTTTTCTTATATTTTTCACCAATACTACCTCGTGCAGGAATATGTGGCACTTGTTTGCAATATCCTGCCCAATTCGCAAAACGCTATGCAGTACGGGATGAAGGGTACTTTCTACCAATATTAGTAATTTTCTGTCGTTTCCTTTCATGTATTGATCAGCCAAAAATGAATGTATGCTGGGTAAACGTCAATCCATTGACAAAATTTCGGGCATTTTCACTGTTATTAGTGATTATTTTGATGTAAGGGACCCGTGTTCACCGGTGACTCATTATAGTTTGCTTTTTCTTTGTGTATTCAGTCTTCTGAGTACTTTGATGCAACTTCTTGCATCAACCTCTTCATCTCAAAGTAGCACTTGCACTGAAAGTTCTTAATTATTTGCTAGGTACTCGCATATTCCAGTCTCTTTCTTTCCCTATGGTTTTAACACTCTACAGCGCCATCAATTATTAGGGAAGCTATTCACTGATGTATTAACACATTCACTATCGTGGCACCCCTTCCGCTTCTCAGTACCTTCCACATGTTCCTCTCCGAGCTATTCTGGAAAAAGCCTTATCATTTCCAGATCTACATCTGCACCTACACCTAAATACAAACTCCGCAAGCCATCATACGGTGCGTGGCGGAGGGTGTCTTGTACCCATAATTGGGCACAAGACTGTTAATCCGTTGATCGTTAGTTAACGAACTTAACTTTTCGAATAACGGATTAACTTCTGAGTTGTTTCTTTAAAAAAAAATCGTTAATTACGTAAGTATTATTTATGACAAAAACGATGCCGCGCCGTCCGCGGAAATGAGGAGGAGGAGATTAGCGTTTAAGCCGGCTGGAGTGGCCAAGCGGTTCTAGGCGCTACAGTCTGGAACCGCGCGACCGCTACGGTCGCAGGTTCGAATCCTGCCTCGGGCATGGATGTGTGTGATGTCTTTAGGTTAGTTAGGTTTAAGTAGTTCTAAGTTCTAGGGGACTTATGATCTCAGCAGTTGGGTCCCATAGTGCTCAGAGCCATTTGAACCATTAGCGTTTAACGTCCCGTCGACAACGAGGTCATTGGAGACAGAGTACAAGCTCGGATTAGGGTGGGATTGGGAAGGAAATCGGCCATGCCCTTTCAAAGGAACCATCCCGGCGTTTTCCTGAAACGATTTATGGAAAGCACGGAAAACCTAAATCAGGATGGCCGGAGACGGGTTTGAACCGTCGTCCTCGCGAATGCGAGTCCAGTGCGCGGAAATAAGTTCGGGTAATGCAAGTGTGTGGCTATGCCGAGCTGCACGTGATTGATGTTAACAGTCGACTGAGAGCGAAAATATTAAATTAGGTGTTGGCTGTCTATTACTGTTTCTTTACTGAGTTCGTGTTAAGGACTACTTTTTGTTAGTGGATTGGCTGTGGAAACTAAGCCATGGAATCGGATTCTAGCTCTACAACTGACGAAAATCCGTGGCCACATTTAAGTGATTACGTTAATTTTGTATCCTGAATAGGAGACCAAATACTTTTAGACTGTAAACTGTGTTGGCCTAAAACATCAGCAAGCCTTAACAAGTTGAAAGAACACGTAAAGAGAACAAAAAAAAAAAATGGTTCAAATGGCTCTGAGCACTATGGGACTCAACTGCTGAGGTCATAAGTCCCCTAGAACTTAGAACTACTTAAACCTAACTAACCTAAGGACAACACACACATCCATGCCCGAGGCAGGATTCGAACCTGCGACCGTAGCGGTCGCGCGGTTCCAGACTGTAGCGCCAGAACCGCTCGGCCACCAGCGGCCGGCGGAAAGAGAACACCTGAATCGCTATATGTACACTTTGAAGAAAGAGTGAAGGCAGGATCCGGTCGAGGAAAGCCAAAATAAATAAATAAATAAATAAATCTATCTTGGACGTTATAACTATACGTTTACGTAATGTGTACACATAAACATACAGTTATAAATGTCCCCGTTCGTAGTCTCTAATTATAACAATATGCTACTTTTGTGCTGTAACATATAGCTATAATCAGCGGTGGAAACATATTTGCGAACGCCGACCGTGTGCGGCTGTTTCTTGTTGGATCGTCTGATCAGTCGGAAGTTGCATTGCTGAGGAGAGTAAATGCCTATTCAAAATATAATTATTTTGGATAGCTCAACATGAATTTCCTAAGGGACCGTAGTTTATCATGCATTTACCAGTAGAATATGGCGCGGAGAAAATATTTCGCCGCATGCAACTTCCGTCCGAACTCGACGATTGAATTCGTGACTGTGAACTCTCTATTTGGCAGAAACATAAAGAAAATTAAATAATTTCATGAAGAAGTGAGACATAGATTCTATAGTAAATGAATAGTCCATACACCAGTTCCATAAAACTCTGAATTTGTAATTTATGGCAATTAATAGATGGACTTACACTGCAATGAAGAATTTAACATGGATGCCGTTTTGACTGGCACTTCTCGTAATGAAAACAATTCCTTTGACGTTTTCACATACACGTCGCACAATAAATCTACTGCTAGGCACTTTTAGTATTACACATTTACTTTACACTAAAACAATATTATTTTTAACAATAATAATACGGCGACAAGACATGCGCGTCCGACACAAGTTACAGGAGACAAGAGAAGAATGAGTAACTGTTCATCGAGAATGTCCCGTACCTCAAAAAAAAAAAAAAAAGTGTAAAAGTGTTCTTCTTCTGTCCGTTTTTCGCGCCGCGGTTTTCAAAGTCAATAACTCACTGCATCTCTGACGGCGCTTCGACAATAAACAAGTTACGTCACAGGTCGTTCACCTTTTACATTCTCGCAACATTATTTGCTAACTGTAGCTGTTGCCGAGCGACTGCTCGATTAATTAATGATTAAAAACGATAAGGCAATCACATAATGTTACAACGTTCAGATATCGACAGCTGTGCCAGTAGCAGTAATCCAGTTAAAAGAATACGACAGACAAGCAGTGAGGAGTCTTTTTGCATCGCAGAAGTTGACAGCTATGTGTCTCAAGTTTGTGCGGACAACGATGAAACTGTTTCTTTTCTTTTCTTGTGTATCTTCGGTTTCCTACCCAAACTTCAGAAGCAAAACCTTTTTATTTAAGCAACGGTAATACGGTTGATTCACCTACTCATTTCACTACACTCAAAAAATACTGTTTACTACTACGAGTTAACGATTACTGATGAAGCTCCTGTAAAGTGACGCTTCAACGATTATCGAAGTTAATCTTTTTAGTAACGGATGAACGATTATCGAAGTTAACTTTTTGATGAAAGTTGCCCACCTGTGCTTGTACCAATGTTAGTCATTCCCTTTCCTGTTCCACTCACAAATTGAGCGTGGAGAGAACTACTGTGTATATGCCTGCGTATGAACGGTCATTACGTGAGATGTAAGTTGCCAGTAGAATCGTTCTGCAGTCAGCCGCAAATACCGGTTCTCTAAATATCACCTCCCTTCGAGGGACTGCCATTTGAGATCATGCAGTATCTCCGTAATACTTACATGCTGATCGAACCTACCGTAACCAGTCTAGCAACATGCCTCTGAATTGTTTCAATGCGATCCTTCAATCCGACCTGGTGGGGATCCCAAACACTCGAACACTACTCAAGCATGGATCGCACAAGTGTTCCATTCGCTGTCTCCTTTATAGGTGAGGAACAGAAATTCCTAGAATTCTGCCACTAAACCGAAGTCACCATTTGGCTTCCCTACAACAAGCCTTTCGTGCTCATTCCATTTCGTATCACTTTGAAACGAGACTGTGTCGTGCAACACACCACTAATACTGTATTCGAAAATTATAGGATTGTTTTTCCTACTCATAGAATTAGCTTACGTTTTTCTACATTTAGAGCCAGATGCTATTCTTCACACCAGACAGGAATTCTTTCCAAGTCATCCTGCATTTTGCTACAATCACTCGACGTCGATACTTTCCGACTCGCAACAGCGTCAGCTCACTAGATTTTCAGCATCCTTATAGTACCATATCTCAGACGCTTCAACTCTCCTTTTTCCGTTTTTGTCACGATTACAGTCCCTGCAGCGTTTTTCTGTCTGAATGTGAAGGCTAATCTCAGGAATCGTTCTAGAGATTTTTATGCGATTTTCGCTGACTATAATTTATTAATATTTCGTGCACATTGGCTGAATCACGATACATTAAAGACACGCGCCACGTTTTTCCGTGTAGATGTGAAGGCTAACCTCAGGAACTGTTCTTAGGATTTTGACACCGTTTTCACAAACAGATACAGTGATTCACCATTAAGGTTTCTGTATATATATTTTATTACTGCTACGCAAGACAAACCTTCTGGCCATAGATATTTAGATTAAGTTTCCTTTAATTTTTCGTCTATGGTCACAAACTTTTTGTTAACAGATTACCGGTTTCGGTCTATAATGACCATCATCAGATCTGTTTTATAAAAACAAAGTCCTAATGTACTGCAGCCATAGCGGTGTCGTCAAATGGCTACAGTACATTAGGACTTTGTTTTTATAAAACAGATCTGATGATGGTCATTATAGACCGAAACCGGTAATCTGTTAACAAACAGTTTGTGACCATAGACGTAAATTAAAGGAAACTTATTGTATATATGGGTCACCGTTTTACTCGCGACAGTTTCGCAGCTTGTGAAGATAGATATTTAGTGCTAGACGTGTGAAACCGAAGTGGGTCGCTAGTGTATATATAGTGTTAGGGGTATAAGTGCAGGTACTTTCATTGGTGAGTGAGGACAGTGTACTGAACAACATTACATCGTTATTTACTTCATTTGCAGACAAATAATTATATCTAGTAGCGGTACTATGTTTTTAGGTTGATTAGTACCTCAAAGTATATGGGGCAAGAGCAAGACATTAATGCTAATTTTCCCCTGGGCAGCAGGTTAGATAGTGAAATGTGGATGTGTGGACAACAGAGCGATCGTCCATACCGGCAGATGTGGTCCTCTTAGTGGTGTAGTTATGACGGTGCAGAAAACATCAGGTAGTAAATTATGTGATGTGTTTGTGGGAAGGCTTTTAGATGCAGAGAAAAAACAACTAACACACTGAAATGGGTACATATTAAGGTACCAATGATCACTATATCTGTACTTATAACCCCAACGCCCTTTATATTCAGAAAGTCGACAACGTGAACGTGATACGTTTCATCAATTGCTCTGAGGCCATATAAGACTTATTCACACATGCTTGACACTCACTGGATAGCTGATGCAATCCAAAATTACCTGTAAGATCAACTTCACACCTAATATTCACAACCAAGTGGCGCCAGTGTACCATACACAATGTACAAGGAGAACCTTGTAATGGGACACCCTTCTCTGACGCCGGCCGGTGTGGCCGAGCGGTTCTAGGCGCTTCAGTCTGGAACCGCGCGACCGCTACGGACGCAGGTTCGAATCATGCCTCGGGCATGGCTGTGTGTGGTGTCCTTAGGTTAGTTAGGTTTAAGTAGTTCTAAGTTCTAGGGGACTGATGACCACAGATGTTCAAGTCCCATAGTGCTCAGAGCCATTTGAACCTTCTCTGACATTACCTTTATTTATAGAAATAGCCGATACCAGGGATATTTGCGAATCTCGTATAGGTGAAAATCACCTCGGCTGTTTCACTGAAAGAATTTCGAATGATTTTGTATAAAAAAATTAATTCGCGGCAATCGATATTTACTAGCTCTGTTCGTATAGCTAATATTTTCCTTCTTTTAGAAATATTTGAAATTACGCAATATCTGGCATACTTAAAATTCATATTATTAATTGCACAATCTAACGCTAATTATTAAATTTATTTCTGGATTCATTTACAAAATAATGCTATAACTTCGTGATGATTCTTCTTTTGTCAAGAACGTTTGTAAACTCTTCTGTTTTGTAAACTATTTGGAATGTGTTAGTACCGCAGAATGAGTAGTAGTGGGCATGCCTCTGATGGAAACAGGCGTGTTTTTAATTTTGGCAATAGTAATATAATTTTTGGTTTTATGAAAATGGAGATTGTGACGTCAGTGTGATGTAGAAGAATGGGATAAAATAAAAAAAGTCATAGAAACAGAATGTACTTCATCAATTATTATGTCAACTGGAACCCACCAAGTCAAAATTGCAGCCTCAAGAATCTACCCCTAGATGTACTACAGCCAACAACGAGAAAATGAATATAAGTAAAAAAAAAAAAATTCTTATATCTTATGCCTCTCGAAGCTTTTGAAACTAATGAAGAGACTGAAAATTTACTGGTGTTGTGTGGGAGGCTAAGATTACAACCCGATCGTACTTATAAACGGAACAAGAGTGTTCATTAGTGATACTGATTTGCAATAATCCACGAAAAATGTGTCAGAATGTGTTTTTAAAGGAAAAAATGAATTCAGTTTGAAAAAGTTTCTGTTTTATATCCGTATTATCTTAGAAGGGATCACCAGTAGCAGAGAAGCTTCACATTTACCATCAAAAGAACAAAACATCAGTCGAGGACAATCCTTCTTAGCATGATATTTATCAGGGAATGCACTAGTATAAGAAAAATGCAACACCCTCAAGGACAAGGGTCATTTTATTGACAAACGTAGTAACAGGTAGTTCATCGTTGTAGGAAGATATGATAACAAATTCGGGACAAGTGAAATACATGTAACAATAAAGGATGCCTAAAGAGTCGCATTAGTACAAGATGTCGTTCCCTCCCGCCCCAACTCCTGCCCCCACCCCCTATTTCTGGTGGCAACGCAGGCGTGTGTTCTCGCACGTAAAGGATCGCAAATGTGTCAAATAGAATCCTGCGATAGATTGTCCCAAGTACCTTTCACCTTTTTTTTTTTTTTTTGCAGTTTGGGTATGGATCTTGGAGGCTCTGGAGAACGAGTGAAACGTCCCCTTTGAACAATTATACATGACTGTGCTTAAACTGACACACAATATTTTTAGCGCAACGTAATCTGACTTTCAAAAATCCCTACAAAAGAATGACCCTGACTAACATTAACCTATACCTTTCACAAATCACTTACCTCACCAAAAATCTTCGTTACTCGAACTACTGCAATACAGCGAGCGCCACTACTGCCAGCTAAATAAAAGATTCAAACTACTGAAGGCACTAACTACTGATATGCATAGTTAGCAAATGAAAGATTTTGATAGAGAACAAACAATGTATTTACCTTAATAGTGTTGAAAAATCATAATATACATAGCAGTTCATGATATCCAGAATTGCAAATTTCAAAACTCCGCCAACTCTCTCCCCACATCCACCACTGCTGGCGGCTCACCTCCAACTGCGCAACGCTATGCGCTGTTAACATCCAGCTGCCCAACACTACAATGGCAGACAACAATGCAAACCAGCCACAGACTGCACACAGCACAGCCAGTGATTTTCATACAGAGCGCTACATGGCGTTACCAATAAGGAAACCTAAACAGCCTACTTACATAGCCCTCATGCTTCCCACAAAAAATTTTACAAATTGTTTTGGGCAGTGGCCAATACAGATTTGAAAAATTTTTTCATAATTACAATAACAAAGAAATCAAATGCACACACTTATTGATACAATGTTGGTCAAAGTCCATAAAGACAGTCCTGATCGTTCATCACAGTAAAATTGCAGTGTTTTTCTCAAAGTCTCAGCAGCAAAAGAAAATGCACATGGAAATAGTGGATTTCCATGCAGTCTTGAAGAAGTAGCGGTGTCCTTCCAACGGAAAGACAGTGCTGACTCTCGACATGCAGACAGGTAATGGGCCACAACAGAGCAAACCCACAGCAGAGTCAGTCGAAGTTTTGAAGAATACTGGTAGGTAGGTCATCACAGAGCAGACCCACTGCAGGTGTACAATCACCTTCGAAGAGTCTTGCGGACAATATAGGAAGTCCATAAACCATCACTTGGGCACTCACAAAAATTTTTTTTGAAACGTCCTTAGAACCAGCAATGCTGTTATCCAGTCCCTTGCTGAATCATCAACACACGTGCAAGCACTAACATTCCCAACTTCTCACATACTGTGCATATATTATGACCAACAGAAACGTGTGAAGTGAAATGATACTTAATTTGAAGAACTGGTAACAATTACAATTTGATAACATAAAAATACAATAACTAAAGTACAAAATACATCATTAAAGAACATAACAATACAGATAACATTTGTAGTAACACAGGCTTTACAAAAGAATAGAAATAAACATATACATCAGTATTACAAAAATAATGACATAAGTACATACATAAAGATCAGAATAACTTTTGAAACATCAACTTCACATATGAGCAACAAAACAGAACAGATAAATAATGACTAAACATCTTTACAAAGTAAATAACATATTATCAGAAAAATTCTACAATGTAAATCTTATCAGATAAACACATAAAGACAGGAAGAACACAAATACCCAAGGATACACAAACACATAGTGGGATAACACAAGGAAAGGACAGTTTGTTTTACTGCAGTATTTTGCAAACAAAACTTTCTTTACTACTCTGAGATCTCCCTTCGTTCTTCATTATTTCCAAAAAGTTCTATCTATACCTGCTTTCTGTACTTTTTCGTAAAACCTCTCAATGCATTTCTTCCAATTCATCGCAACTCATTCTCTTATATAGTCTACCCCTCTTAAGCTAACTTAAATCTACTGAGCTCAGATGCTAAACTAAGGGACGAGGCAATGCAGCAGCACAAAACAATTAATACAAACAGCAATGAAAAAAAATGGAAATTTTCAAAGCAAGCAGCATAAATTGTGCTATGGAAAAGGCTGTCTCATTGTAGCTATGCCACAAAAGTTACTACTAAAACATGTTTTACTTTCCAGAATAATACAGAAAAACTGTGCAGATATAAAACAGATACAGCACAAAAGCAACAATGTAAATTGTGTCACACATTAGCAGCGTCGTGATATAATCGTGTAGCTATGAAAGAAACCAAATGCTAAGTAATCTTTAATCTCACAGAATGTACTTCAAATAAAGAGTATTTTTTCAAGTACCAAAATGTTGCATTAAAATCTCTTGAGCAGTATACGTTCTAAGTATGTAAGCCGTATATTCGTTTCGTAATCGTGCAACTAACAAGCAAGAATGTACAAATAACAACACCGTGTCGTCTGTTCACTATAACAATGCATTCGTAATTTCTGTTTAAATAAGTTCTATTGGTTCTTGACTGGATATTTAACTTCAAACATTGTTGCATGGTAACAGTTTCTCAAGTCTGACAAAGCATACTAGAAATGTGAAGTGAAAACTTTTATGGCAAAGACAAAGTTAAAAAGCAGATTATCTCTTAATAAACGGTTTTACGTGTGAAATGTGGTGTAAACCTTTACTCTTCCCAGTACGCAGAGCTCCAGCTTCAACGAAATTATCATGTGGTATATGGTACATCGGTAAAGAATGCTCAAATTTTTCTCAAGGTTAGCGTCTATGTTATTTTTCTCTGAGCCAGCCGGCGCACGTCGCTGCCCGCGGTGCGAGTCATTGTCTGTTCCTTTGTTGGAGCGCGTCGTTATTGGGATTAGGTGACCTAACTTCTACAAATTCACCTTGTCGAGAGTGCCCTGCTCTGTTTGAATCTCGCCAGTTCTGATGCAATTCACGTCTGTGGTTATGATTATATCGTCTGTCGTCATGTCGGTAGTTGCTGTAGTTTCTTTCTTGTCGGTCACGTGGTGGAGAATTTCTCCCTGAATTATCACTGCACGGTGGACCGTTGCATCTGAAGTTATTCTGTCTCCCGTGATAATAATAGTTCTGGTTGCCATATTGTCTGTTTCTATGATTGTCTCTGTTATTTTCATTACTACGGAAATGCGATCTTTCTCTGTAATTATTACTCTGCCAACGGTTGTCATACGGGTGGTGTCTGTTTTGGTCACGATTTACGTTGTAAGAGTAGCCTTGTCGTGTCCAATTATTATTTCTTTCATCGCGGATTTGCGACGGATGTGACCTGTAATTGTTGTGTTCCTGTTTTCGCGTTCCGCGATTATCAGTCTCAATTTCTAATTCTTGTAAGAGTCCCTGAAAAGCTTCAATGTCGTCTTTGCAACATCCTGCCAAAATAATATGTCGTAAATGTTCAGGTAATTTGATTAAGCAAATGTGGATGAGTTCTGAGGGGCTGTATGGGTTTGACAGGTACTGATTCTTGTGCAACATGTCTTCAAAATATTTCACAAGACTGGAGAATTCAGAAATGTTTCATCATTATGATGCTATGTTTTACTCGGTCTTGTGTAGCTTGAGACCAATATGCTGAGAGGAAGGCATGATAAAATTCTCCTTCACTGTGACAATCGTGAATGACCGATCGCATTCTTACAGCTGGTTCATTCTCTAAGTAGCCACACATAAATTCTAATCTGTGCTACAATGACCAGTTGGGAGGAAAACAATGAGAGAATTGATGAACCCATGCTCGTGGATGAATGTCGTTGCCAGAATTCTTAAATGTTTTGAATTTACGTGTAGTAATGAACAGCTTATAGTCAAAATCATCGTGTCGGCGAGTCGCACATCGCTCATTGTTACTTCGTTTCGGCGGTTCCATCTCAAAATTCAATGCGCCTTGCCAATTTCTTTCATAATTTCCGAAGTGTCCTGTGTTATTATTTTGTGGTTGCTCCGTATTTCTATGTCCCTCTTCCTGTACTGGAGCGCGAGTGTCCTCTGAAATATGTAATTCTTGTATTACTTGTGCCAACTGATCTTGTACTTCCCGGATTTCTCTTTTGTACTGTGTATTGATTTGATTTTGATTTTGTTTGAATTTTCTAATTTGTTCATACTCATCAGTGTCAGTGAAAGCTACAGGTCTTGTGTCATTCAGATCATCATCTACCTTTGTAGATAAGTTAGTGAACTGATCTGAAAGTTCGGCTACTTTATCCGATAGTGAAATTATTTCCTCTGTGTGTTTTTCTGAACCAAGTTTCAGAGTGTCCATTTGTGTTGAAATCGTATCTACTGTGTCCTTTAAGATTTCCTGAGTTTTTGCAAGTTGACGCAACTGAGTCAATTTTAGCTTGCAAGGTCTCATGATTTTCATGAACAATAATTTGCAGTTCTTTTATGGCTGCTTCGTGATTCTGTAATGCATTTTCATGCCGCGAAAAAATAGGTTGAAAATGCTCACAAATTTGTGTTTTTACGTCATTACAGGCTTTTTGACATTTCGATTCAATGTTATGTAACTCAGTAGTTAAATCTTCACGTGTTTGTTCAAGTGTGATGTCTAACTTTTGAAGCTTTTGCTGTGTTTGTCTCTGATTTTGTTCCACTGTGTCTAACTGTTGCTGTGTTTGTCTCTGATTTTGTTCCATTGTGTCTATCTTTTGAAGCTTTTGCTGTGTTTGTCTCTGATTTTGTTCCATTGTGTCTAACTTTTGAAGCTTTTGCTGTGTTTGTCTCTGATTTTGTTCCATTTGTTGCATTAATTGCAATAATAATGTATTAGTGTCTGGAATGTGTTTCTCTATGCTTTTTGGCAGTGCATTTTCACCGGCAACATACACGTTTTGACAAGCAGAAAATGTGTCTTGACTCATTTGAGAAAACGCTGAGGACCCAAAACCTGAGTCTACAGTATTTGCAATATTGTGTTCTGTCATTTCGGATTCCTGAGGCGAGCTGTTGCCGACCGATCGATCGATAATGCTTCCCTGTTCACTAATTGTTTCACTGCCTATACCATTATTTGCAGCCCGCTCCATTTCCCAATGCACAATTACCAAATTACTACTTTGAACATTAGTTAATTCATTACTCTGCGGCGCTAACACACTGCTTTCGTCTTCACTGTCATTTCTCAGTTTACTTTGAAGCCTGGTATTACGTTTTTCACACGCCATTATTGTCACAATATTTCACACGACAACACAGAAAAGCACAATCTGAAGAGCAAAATAAGATAACACATTAACATAGCATTGAAAATAATATCTAGTTAATTGCAATCGCAGCTGCGAAATACTTGGTGCAAATCTACATGCATGCCACAACTGTGTACGACAATGAAAAACTACAGCTACAAAGGAAATTCTCTCTATAATTACGCGCTAGCAATAAATAAAAGCTACACTAATTACACAAGCTACAAGAAAAAGTCAGAAGATTCCAGTGGAGTATCCTCGGCTAAGGGTCGACATATGAAACGTCCCCTTTGAACAATTATACAAGACTGTGTTTAAACTGAGACACAATATTTTTATCGCAACGCAATCTGACTTTCAAAAATCCCTACAAAAGAATGGCCCTGACTAACATTAACCTATACCTTTCACAAATCACTTACCTCACAAAAATCTTCGTTACTCGAACTACTGCAATACAGCGAGCGCCACTACTGCCAGCTAAATAAAAGATTCAAACTACGGAAGGCACTAACTACTGATAGGCATAGTTAGCAAATGAAAGATTTTAATAGAGAACAAACAATGTATTTACCTCAATAGTCATAATATATATAGCAGTTCATGACATCCAGTCTTACAAATTTCAAAACTCCGCCATCTCTCTCCCCACATCCACCACTGCTGGCGGCTCACCTCCAACTGCGCAACGCTATGCGCTGTTAACATCCAGCTGCCCAACACTACAATGGCAGACAACAATGCAAACCAGCCACAGACTGCACACAGCACAGCCAGTGATTTTCATACAGAGCGCTACCTGGCGTTACCACTAAGGAAACTTAAACAGCCTACTTACACGAGTAAGATCCCACTTCACCATGTGTCCAACTACGCCATGAAGATCACATTGCATCGCAACATCCACATGTGAATGTGTATTGTCCTGCTGAAAAAGCACCTGTTGAACAAATGGCAGCAGCAGGAGGGTAACAGCTTCTGAAATGTAGTGGGCACAGAAACACTAAATGTAACCACGACTTGTAACTGATGGCTCCTCACACCTCGAAGCCTGGGGTGGGACCTGTGTGGCTTTGGTAAATGCACTCTGGAATAGGCAGCCCTACAGGTCTATGCCAGACACGGGAACGTCCATCACCCGCATTCAGACAGAATCTGCTTTCATCACTAAAGACAAAAGAGCGCCAATCCACTCACCTATAGAATAATTCACCACACCAGAGTGGCCATGTAGGCGGTGTGATGGTGTCAGTGGTAACCCGGCCAGAGGCACACGTGGTCTTGCTGCGAGCAGACGGTTACCAATGGTCCTTGATGACACATCAGGCCGAACTTGTGTCCAGTTCTCTGCCCTGGATGCTGCTCGGTCAGCCACTGCTGCTTTCACATTGCTTCGATCGTGATGTGCATCCGGACTACATGGATGTCCAGAACACGATCTACGGGCGTGGGAATGTTCTACAGAACTCTGCGGAAAGTAGTGACAATTGACCGATACTTTATGCCCAACATGTGCAGAAGCCTGTCGATATGTGCAGCCAGCTGCCTGAATTAGGAGTGCATACAGCTAGGCGGGGCATGGATGTACCCTAGAATGAATGTTGCACTCAGTGCTCTCCTCTAAACTAAGCACAGTTACCGCCTGCAGAATCAAAACAGAAAGCGAACAGGCAGGCTTCCAGAGGGGCATCTGAACGCCGATGACCGTGAAAAATGAATCACTAACACTAAAACCCATCAGTATGCACATACTACACTACGACGCCACTGACAACAGTTCTTAAGGGCGTTGCTTTTTTTTTCAGCAGAACTTTGTTTTGATACAAAGGGTACATATAAGAGTAAATTTACACAAGATATTGCTCTGTGACAATGCATACTCAAGGTTCAGATGAAGAAGTAATATTTCCTGAAAATCGAATGACATCCTCTCAGCATCACTAACCTCACTGCACGTACACTAGAGCAAAGGGATTGCAGCAGCTGGTAGGCCATTCAAGCTTGGAATGAATATCGTCAAACTGTGTTAAAAGTAAATGTTAAAATGGTGACAGTAAATCAGAAGTAATATAGACAATTGTTGTTCACCTAAAATTTTTAATATCTTAAGTTACTCCCCCCAATGGGTTACAACTTAAAAGCGGTGGCTCGATTTTTTACAGGTTACTATCCCTTGCTGTAGGGGCTGTAATTTTGATTTTTTTTTAAACCAGCAAGGTAAAACAGAGGCCACTACTTCCACCATATCAAGTGAAATTAGTGATCACGTACTCACGCTGAGCTGTGAACACTTCCCAGTTTATCAATGGGGGATAGTTGAAAATTATTATTACTACTACCGATACCATGCGTGCAATGGTCGTGCCAGGCGCGCGATAATGAATCTTTATCCTATCATTAAAGGTGCGAGACCGGCACGACCTTAGAGCAACCGTTATCATGAGAATAGTTCTGCATTATCTTAAGGGTTACTTCACGTAATGAAAGGGAGAATGTAAAGATTAAAGGACTCATTTATTTAACAGTTGAATATTGAACAATTATACAATCAAATGGGGGTGGGGGAAGAAAGAATTGAGTTCAGCAGCCTGCCCCAACGTACGTTCATAATAAGCCACAATGGCAGGTGAAAAGGAATTTTAGGAACGATCGCCATATTATCAAATGGAGTTCAATTTATTAAAGGAAGGGGTTGCAGGCATGTAACGACCACCACCATGAATCAGCCAAAGACTAAGAAATATGCTACTGGGGGTGAATCGCTAGGTAGCCTCCTGTACTAAAGGAATAAAAGCAGCTAGACGCGAATCTATTCATACAGGCGATACTGGATAACTTTGGCTCGCGGTCCGAATACGTTAACGAAACATAAGGGGTTCAAAATCGTTCAAATGGCTCTCAGCACTATGGGACTTAACATCTCAGGTCATCAGTCCCCTAGAACTTAGAACTACTTAAAGCTAACTAACCTAAGGACATTACACACATCTATGCCCGAGGCAGGATTCGAACCTGCGACCGTAGCGGTCGTGTGGTTCCAGACTGAAGCGCCTAGAACCGTTCGGCCACCAGCCGCCGGCAAACATAAACGGGCGCCAGACACTCACCACGTGGCGTAGGACAAAGGGCACAATTTTTCAAGCTAGGAAGACCTAAATTCTGAGTCAAATGTTGCACAGGAGAACTGAAAGGGCTACTGCCAGACGAAGATGGAAAGTGAGCATGAAAGTATACACTTTAGTGTCGAACTGCAAGCTACTGTGACTAACCAACACATCGCGTACATTATGCCCAACTGCACACTAAAAACCTACAGTCTTATAACCCGGAAAAATTGTGTAAACCGTAATTTAAGGAACGCAAATCAGTAAAATGACCTATAAGGTTCTCTCTGGGCCACAGGGCGTGAAGCTACTGTGAACGTCGGCGCTCATACTTACCGAAACGTCATCTTCTGGAAGCAGCACCTCCACCCTCAGGCACGGTCACATTACAACTGCCCACTGCCCCTTTGTTTACTATCCACCCGCAGAGGGCGGCTGGCGTCCACCCGCGAAAAACGGGCGCGCATCTGAACTGGCCAATCAGAGGACCGGAATCTCACAGGGAGGCCACCTCGCGACGTTAAAATCTAGCAGAAATAGCAGTTACAAGGTTGGTAAGGCAGGTTGGGGAACTGAGAACAGGAGAAACTTCGGCCACTAGTGAACGTTCAAACGACACCACGTACTACCCTGGCGATCGGGAAGAGGATGGGAAACGGGAAGCCATCATGGCTGCTAGGAAGACTGCTGCCCTCCCCCATAAATAAAGAAAATTCCTAAAATGGTTCAAATGGCTCTGAGCACTATGGGACTTAACATCTATGGTCATCAGTCCCCTAGAACTTAGAACTACTTAAACCTAACTAACCTAAGGACATCACACAACACCCAGCCATCACGAGGCAGAGAAAATCCCTGACCCCGCCGGGAATCGAACCCGGCAACCCGGGCGTGGGAAGCGAGAACGCTACCGCACGACCACGAGATGCGGGCGAAAATTCCTAGCGTCAAGCTCCTCTCACAGATCAGTGTGAGACAAACTGTGAACATCGTCAAATAAATTAGGCAACCCATAGAAATTATTAACCGGGCCTGAATTATTATATTACCGAATACCAGAATGCTGAAATTATAAATATGAAATACGAGCACTGAATGGTAAATGAAGTGCACGTCTTTGAAACTCTACGTACGTGCTTGGCCAACACGAGGCCAAGCCTTTGCTGTGCTACTCCCCTTTCTGTGCTGCAAGCTCATCCTTCTGCTATTCTTTTTCCCCCATGCCTTTCCATTGAGCATTCTTTTTACTGCCAACTGCGCTCATATTTGGTTTCTAATTTTGGGCACTCCCTTTTTTCTGTTCCGTCACTTTACTCACGTTTTCATTCTAAAGTACGTGGCCCACAGTGCTGGATCTGACCTACCATTCCTCTTTCAAACCTTAAGGGGCTCCGGAAAGGCTCAAAATCATAAAACGTTCAATACTTACTTTTTTGCGTTTTCTGAATCTGCAGACTATTACCTTTTAATAGATATATAATTTATTCAATTCCGAAGACTACAACTATTTTTAAATTTTTTTTGAAATTTGTTCTACATGGGCGTGACCCACTGTGGCGCTGTTAAACTGCTGTCAAATGGTGTTATTATTAACGTCCGTGTTCATCAGGTACATTTTAGTGATGTGAGATAAAGTATGTGTTGTGGCTAACCTGTGATGGTTCAATATATATCGCTGGTGTGATTGTCGATTGTTTCATGTTTATTTACTCTGTCGTTATCTCGAAAATATTCGTAATTAATTCTGTTTCTTGAGTCTCTGTTTTGTTGAAGTATAATAATGAGTAAAAGTAAAGTTATTAGAAATCCTCTGAAGGCTTTTAAGAAAAGGAGAAATGTTGGAAAGCCAAAGGTATTTAGAAATATGGGAATGAAGATAGGTTCTAACATGGTACGAGCGATGCTTGCTTTAGACAAGGAACGCCTTCGGGCTGCAGACAGGGCTGTAAAGAGTCTAGAAATACAAGCAAGAGTAAACAGGAGGAGGAACAAGAGGAAGCTGGAGGAGGAGTTTGCAGAGGATGAAGATAATCCATCCTATGGACCTGGAATGTACTAAAAAGTTAATCCAATCTTTGTCGCTCGATTCCCAAAACTTTTATTTTCTCATAATAATTACATGTTTTCTAAGGATCTTCCAAACATATTTGTTTCAAACTTTCAGTAAATGTTACACAGTACCTTCTGCATAATTTAACACAGCCTTTTTCCAAAAAATTGTATATTTTTGAATATATAAATAAAAAATTGCAAAAAAAATGTTGTGAATTTTCATTACGATTGAAAAAAAATCATCTTCAATAACTGAACTAAAATTTTGTAAAATCCCTGTGTTAAGTTGTAGCCCATATTCCAATAAATAATCTGTAAAAAGTTCAACTTCCTACCTCAAATACTTTGTGAGGAAAGACGTAATTTATAAGCGTTATTTTAACATTGCAAGTATAGGGCGTTCCGGAGCCCCTTAAAGAAGTGCTGATTGCGCAGGGAAGATCGCCCAACGTGATATACCGGGTGGTTTCGCAATTCGAGTCACCGTAGACGAAAAACTGTTCACAGTATGGCTGCCCAACTTTATAGGAATTACTTTCAGACTGTGCACTGCAGGATTTGTGTTGTTAGTAGTGTTAGTGTCATGACTTGCCGTTAGGCGCCTGTACAGATACAGTGACGTGGGGATGAAACACAACCACCATTTGCAGACAGTCGACGTGGCTCTTGATAACGCGAGCAAGGCTTTCATCGTAAAGCTGTTTTACCAAAACAACAGCAAAAGTGCTGTTGCTCTTCGTGAGTACTGACGCATTAAAGGATTACGAACAGGACCTCTCTCTGCTTCGGGGTTAAAGAACGTGATTCAGAATCTAGAATTAATTGGCGATTTGGGAATTGCTCCTGGGAGAGGTCTTTGGTCAATTGCTCCACAAATTTCTGAAAAGTTGCTGTTGCCCTGGCTGACAATGTTGGACGCAATGTGCGATCTTCAAGCAGTGCACGAGATGTGTCACGACAGCTTAACATTCCTTGGCCTGAGGTTCGGAAAGTGTTGTAAATAATTGTGAAAATTTACCTCTAGTGTGGTTCCAGACTTTCGTGATTGCAAATGGTCGTCACATTGTGCAGCATTTGTAACCTGGAACGTAAACATTGTACTCAGTTAACCGATGTTATCATCTCATGTCGAAATCAAAAAGTTTATTTCAATTATTTATTATATATTTCTCTTCTGCATGTCCTGGCAAAAGTTTCCACAAAATTTAATTGTCTTACGATCACTCGTTTTTCATAAGAGCTCTCTCAAGTAGCGAACGTTTCATTACAACAAGTAAAAGTGGCCTGGAGAACAGGGTTTCAGGATACAAAGAAACACCGCAGAGGATAGGAAATGCAGGACTAACCTGACTATAGCAGATGTTTAAAGTGATCACCATTCATCTATTGGCACTTTTAGGCCCTGGTCAGCAAACTGCTGAAGGCGGATTGCAGCTGGACTGCTGGAATTGCTGCAGTCTCATCCGAAATGTTGTGCTGCAGTTTTTGAAGACTACGAGTGTTGTTCTGATACACCTCAGATTTGAGTGCACTCCACTCAAAGTATCACACTGACAGATCACGTGACCTGGCCGGCCAGCAAGGGCCGCGACCAGACTGACCTCTGCTAACAACTCTGTCAGGGGTGAAGATTGTGTAAATGTGCTCCAAGGTTCGGCCGGTTGTATGGGCAATTGCTCCATCCTGTTAGAAGTAACTGTGTGTCACTTCCTCCTCCGTTAATGCTGCCAAAAACGGTTTCAAAATTTTAGCAATGTAACGCGACGAAATCAGCGTCTGATGAAAGAAGACGGGACCAATAATGCAGCGTGCAGACACTGCACATCAAACCCTGATCAGGCAAAGGTGTTTCGTGGAAGTTATGTGGATTCTCCGCCGCCCAGAACTTGTAAATCTCTGAGTTGACATGACCACTCAGGTGAAACTAGGCTTCATCAGACATAAAGAGCAGATCAATGTCCAAGACATTCATTGTTATCTCAGTGAGCAGACACTCATAGAAATGTAAGTGCTGAGGAGCGTCTTATGGTTTTAATGCATGAACAATAGACACCCCATAGGGATACAGGTGCCGGTCCAGGTGGGCTAGTCGTCCACAACATAATAACCTGGTCTCTTGCGAAAAGTGTTGAGTTGATTTGGTAGAACTCTGAAGCGTGACATATGGTATGGCTATGACGATATCATCTTCTCTACAAACAGTGCCCTTGCCCTTTGTGCCTTCTACATCAGGCCCTTGAAACTGCTGGACTACACCTGCTTCCCTGATAGTTGGGCCCCTCCTCCTACTGCTTCCCACACAACCACTTTGGAGAGTTGACTCCACTTCTATCCTCAATCCCCATCCAGAAGAGCATCACCGTCCACCAGTGTCTCTCACGAGGAAGGGGTCTTTCGAGACATTCCCCTCCTAGGTTTCTGCTGATTCGTAACTGGATAACAGTCAATGACTGAAGAAGCTGCAGGCTGCTGGTTGTAGGACGTTCACCTTCCTCCTCTGTTCCTGAAACTAAAGCAGAAAAGCTCTTGCAGACATCAAAATCATCTAAGGAGAAGAAGGAAAAGAAGTCCTCCAAGAAGGAGTCTGGTGGCTGCCGTGCCACCGGATCCCTTTCTATCCAAGGTGACACCTGTGGTGCCAGATCCTTCTACACAACCTGGTTCAGAACCAATGACGCCTTACCCTTTCAGCTAAAGGCAGCAAGTTATCCTGGTGCATGACGTGTTTCCTTTGTCCCTTCTTGCCCCCACAGGATAGCGATAGTGTGAATCTCTAGTAGAGCTGCAGCGGTTTTTTCCATCACCTGGCTGAACTTCGATATCTCTTTTGTGTTTCCTTTGCTTTCTGCATTGCTCTCAGGAAAATTGGCGCCCAGCAGTGCGGACCCCCACCCTGAGTGGCTGTCAGGGTTATTTTAAGAATCACACTGACTATGAAATAGTATGAGGTGGACTTTGCATGTACGTTTCAAACTCTGTCTAAAGCAAAAACATGCTACTCAATATGTCTTTGGATGCTGTGGCTGTTCACGTGAGGATGTCTTTGGATGTTACTATTTGTAATGTTTATCTTCCCTCCAATGATGAAGTATCTTAGAATGCATTGTCTGCACTGATTTCTTAACTCCCCCCACCTTTCCTAATTTGGGTGACTTCAGCGCCCAAACCTTTTGTGGGCTGGAACCATGACCACTGGGCATGGCAAAATTATTGGAAACTTACTTACAGAGGACTATCTTTGTATCTTGAATACTGGAGCCCCACACACTTCAGTGTGGCACATAGCTCTTATTTGGCCATCGATATTTCAATCTGCAACCCTGTTCTTTCTTCCTCCGTCCATTGCAGAGTCCATAGTGACCTGTGTGACAGTGATCACTTTGCAGTCATTCTGTCCCTCCCTCAGCATCACTCACCTGGGCATCCACCTAGATGAGCTGTCAACAATTCTGTGATACCTTCACTTCTGGCATCTCCCTTAGCCCCCTGCCACATGGAGGTATTGATGAAGTTGTCCAGACCACAACTGCAGCCATTCTGTCGCCAGCTGACTTTGTGATGCCATATTCCTAGGATCTGCGCATCACAAGACAGTACCTTGGAGGACCTCTGAAATCGCTGTGACCATCAGAGGCAGTAGACGAGCGCTCCAACACCACAAGTGACACCCATTAGTGGAGCACCACCTGCAAGTGACTCCATGCCCATGTCCACCACCTAATAAAACGACAGAAACAAGAATACTTGGAAAGCTGTGTTACTACCATAGGTCACATACCCCTCCTTCTCAGGCTTGGGTAAAAATTCGACAACTCTTTGGATCCCAGTGCCCTAAAGGTGTACCTAGTATCCCCCTGAATAATGTTGTCTACACAGACCCAGACGCTGTTGCCAAATTTTTTGCTCTGCATTATGCTCAAGCCTCTGTGTCTGCAAATTATCAACCTACATTTCCCATCCTCAAACAGCAGGTGGGCAAATTCACTTACCTTAGACTACGCGCCACTGGGAGCCATATGAAGCTCCATTCAGTGAGTGGGAATTCCTGGTGTCCTAGCCATTTGCCCTGACACGGCCTCTGGGCATGACTGCCTCCATAATAAAATGGTCAAACATGTATGAATGGACTGGCAGTGTAATGCCCTAGCCAATTTCAACTGTATATGAAGTGAGCGTGAGTTCCTATCTCAGTGTCCAGAAGGAGTGGTCGTGCTGATACTGGAACCAAGTAATCACCCCCTAGAGACTGGCAGATATTGCCCAATTAATCACACTAATGTTCTCTGCAAGTTGCTATGCTGGTATCTTGAGACGAGACTCCTTTTGGCTTCATTGCAGGATGGTTTTCGGAAACAATGTTCTACCATTGTCAATGTGGTCTTCCTGCAGTCTGTAATCTAAATGTTTCTTTCACGCCAACAACACCTTATCGCTGCCTTGTTCGCCTTGCAAAGGGCTTATGACACCACTCTGTATCATTACATTCTTGTTACCTTGCGTGAATGGAGTCTCCGGGGCCTCTTCCCCACTTTTGTCCGGAATTTCTTATCATACCATATTTTCTGGGTTCAAGATGGTGCCTCCCCTAGTAGCTGCCCCTCATGTACAGAGAACAAAGTCTCACAGGGCTCCATATTGAGTGCACACTTTTCCAAGTGGCTGTCATCGGTCAAACTACAGCTGTGGTGTCTACAGTGTCACCCTCCTTGTACGCTGACGAGTTTTGCTTTCACTATTGCTCCTCAAATGTGGGTGTTGCTGAACACTGACTGTGGGATGCCATATGAAAGGTGCAGTCCTGGTCTCTCACCCATGACTTTCGGTTTTCGGCCGCCGAGACATACCTCATGCACTCTGTCACTATTGTACTGTCCATCCACAGCCAAAAATCTGCCTTGACAATCAGCTGCTCAATGTGGTGGAGTCTCATCACGTTTGGGAATAGTCCTCATTGCCTGGTTGATGTGGCTTCCCCATTTTCTCCAGCTTAAGGGAAAGTGCTGGCCACATCTTAAAACTCTTCACTGACTCAGTAACACCAGCTATGGCTTTACAAAGCGCTGATAGTGCCCCACCTTGATTATGGGAGTCTAGCATATGCCTCAGCATCGCCTTTGGTTTTGTGGATGCTGGACCCAATACACTACTGTGGGGTATGACTTGTGACAGGGGCCTTTTGGGCTAGCCCTTTAGCCAATCTGTTCATGGATGCTTGAGTCATTCTGCAATGTATAAGGCGCTAACAACTGCTTCTCAGTTATTCAATAAATATTCACTGCTCCTCTGGGCATCTGAGCTACCATGCTTTTTTTCCTGATAGGGAGTACCACCACCCACAACAGTGTCCAATGACTGGAGTCACAATCGCGTTTTACATACAGTATCTCTGCTCTGAACTCCATCTTCTCTCATTGTCACCTCTTGTCAGAGAGCGATTTTGTATGTCCCCATGACGTGCGCCACATCCTTGGATCTGTCTCGACCTATCCTTTGGATCAATAGGCTGTTTGACCCCATGGTTTTTCGTCACCTCTTCCTGTCCTTGATCCATCTTGAAGTTTGAAAGTGGTATATACTTATGGCTTGATGGTCGATGGATGAACCAGTTTTGGCTACACACATGCAAGGTGCAGTGAACCACACTGTCTGTGGAATGGACGCAGTGTATTTGCTGCTGAACTGGCGCCCACTGATCCATCCCTCAGTTGCTTTCAATCTTGCTTGCCAAGACGTTCTTAATTGGTAGTGACTCCTTGAGTAGTCTTCAGGCTATTGACTAGTGCTGCCATAGACCCCCACCCCAATTGGTTGACAGTCCAGGATCTACTTTCTGACCTCCTGATCACGCCGGACAGCCAGTCATTTTCATCTGGACTCTGGTAATTTTGGGATCCAAGGGAACCAACATGTTGACTGTTTGGCTATATTGGCTACCAGGACGCCAACTTTGGACATGGAGGTACCGGAACTGTACCTTTGGTGAACTCAGTGTGCTTCAGTGTCTATAAAATGTCGCCACATCCGAGAAACAACAGAACGATTCACATTAAGCCATCGGGCCTCATCAGTTTGCGACTGTCCTGCTTCTATTCTTCCAATGACCATCCACCGCAGAGAGTCTGGTAGGCGTCTTCTCTGTGCCATACTTCACCGTCTATGACTGTATACACAGCAGTTGCGGATGTGGGACTACCTGGCAAACTACTGTGTTTGATAGGTGTCCTGACGTAATCGTTGGCATGGTTATCCGTTGACCGGAATGCCATCTTCCGTGTAGGACACGATCGTACTGACGTCTTTGACAGTTTGTATAAATACATTGTGAATTAAACACAGAACGGGGAAACAGAGGTTTGTTGCTTTAATTTTGGAGACCAGTGCATATATCACGTTCACACACTTACACACATACACATGTTACACTATGATTAGCTGTGCACAGACCACGAACCATAGTACGTACATTGCTGGAAAAAAGTATACCCAGAAAGACGACGTCGATCTTAATCCGATGACGACATATGCCGCCTGGAAGATAATAAATGTGTTAATAATGATTTCAACGTCGTCCACCAAGAATAGCTACGAAAGCGCCACCTTTGTTTAGACTTTAATAGGGAATGCTCAGAAACAGAAGGCTTTTTGTGGTGCAGATGTGTGAAGCTAGTAGGCAACGATGCCACACAGATGCACTCGTGTTTCTGCAGCCAGATGAGTGTGTCTGAAAGGGGCCAAATTGTGGCCTTCTGGGGGGCGGTGTGGTCCTTTCGGGGAAATGCCACACAACTTGGACGTGCAGTCTCAGTTGTGCAACGATGCTGGGGTCCGTGGTCACGTGATAATTCTCACACCCATAGACGAGGTTCTGGATGTCTATGCACCACAAAAGCCTGCCGCGATCGTCGTACTGTGAGGGCAGCAGTGGCTACCACGGAAGGTTCAAATGGCTCTGAGCACTATGGAACTTAACTGCTGAGGTCGTCAGTCCCCTAGAACTTAGAACTACTTAAACCTAACTAACCTAAGGACATCACACACATCCATGCCCGAGGCGGGATTCGAACCTGCGACAGTAGCGGTCGCGCGGTTCCAGACTGTAGCGCCTAGAACCGCTCGGCGACATCGGCCTGCTACCACGAAAAGGATGAGAGGGCTTGTGAGCCCAGACGTGTCAACGCGAATTTTTGCGAACCAGTTATTGGCAGTTATTGGCAGCACACACACACACAGCTTCGAGGAGCACGTCTCGACTGGTGTTGTCAGAGGACCACTTGGAAGATGGAGTGGCGCTCCGCGGTCTTCAGCAATGAAACCAGACTGTGCCTGTGATGGTCGTTCGCTCTTACGACGTAGACCTGGTGAGCACCGTCTCGTACAGCTCGTTCGTCCAAGACACACTGGCGCACCCCAACACTTATAATCTGGGGTGCGATAAGTTACAACTCGCTTTTGGCTTTGGTTTTTCTCGACGGGACGCTAACCAACGCTCAGTAAGTACAGAATGTTGTTAGCCCTTTCTTTTGCCATGCTTACAAGAGGAAGGAGATGTGCTGCTTCAACAGGATAATGCTCGACCACACACTGCCCGTGAAACTCAATGTGCTCTACAAGACGTGCAACAACTTCCCTGGCCGGCACGACCTCCGGACTTGTCTCTACTCGAGCACGTGTGGGATATAATGGGACGAGAAGTGACTCATGGAATTCGTCAGCCAACAACTCTTACAGAACTACACGGAGGGGTCGAGCAAGCGTGGCATAACGCATCCAAGGACATTATTCGCCATCTGTACAGTCGACTGGATGCTAGAGTCAGCGCCTGCATTGCTGCCCTTGTAAGATATACCAAGTGATAAGAGAGTTGATACCTGATACCTCAGAACCGCCTGTGCTATTGATCTGCAAATACAACCATTTCATGTAGTCTATATGCACTTTTGCAACAATAAATCCTGAGTGTATTGGAAACCTGTAGGAGGATGTACTAATTTTTTTCCGGCTGTGTATTTGGGAAGAGAAAGGTGAGACATTACTTTGTTCGAAGGGTTCTAGGAAACTTGAATGCATTTGTAGAGGTAGTCGCATACTGCAAACTGGTTCAGGCGCGGATCCAGGTTTCTGTTCGTTGGAGCGGATGGGGGGAAGGGGGGGGGGAAAGGCGTGAGTGGTCACTGTTTGCTACTGCCTCTCACTTTCCTCCACCCTTAAATATAAATTGCTGTCAGCCCCTCCTTTAACGTGCCACAAATGCCTGAGATTTTAATGAGTCCATGCCAATTAGAAAAATGGACGCGTGTGTATGTTTCACATCTGCTGCTAATCCATTGGACCGATTTCAACAAAGGTGGCTACACATATCATTTACTGTCTGTGGGGTTAAGGACAACCCAGCTCTCAAAGGGGTGAGGGTGAAAAAGCAGTGTAGCTCACGACGCGAGAATACCCTTACTTTACCATTTGAGAGTGAGAGCACTTAGAGACTCACGTCAAACTTCACACATAATTTCAAACCCTTACGAAACTTTTTCTCGCTGACAAACCCCACAAAGTTATGGAAGTAAAAAAGTTCATCGCTTATTACATTTTCGCTGTTCATGAAGCAAAACTGAGACACGAAGCATAACGTTTTAATTTATTACTTCTTTGCTACAAACTGAATTCGTGACACGTTTTGCAGGAGATATTCTCGTATACCACTGAATGTACGAAGAGTGTTCAAAAAGTTTTGCACATTCGTCTCTAATTTTTTTGTTTTTTGCAGGAGGAGAAGGACATTTTATGTGAACATACTTGGAACATTAAGCTATACATTGAGCTTACTCAATGTAGCCTCCCTCAGCTGTGACGCATCTGGCCCAACATTCTTTCCATGATGTAAATGCACTTTGGTAAAATTCTGGGGATTGACTTTTACACCATCGCTTGACACAGGAAATAAAGTCTTTCTCACTATCAAACGTTTACCGCGCAGGTGGGCCTTCAGACGACCAAAGAGGTAAAAATCAGACGGAGCCAAGTACGGACTGTAGAGAGGATGAGGAACAATTTTCCAACTCATTTTCCTGATTTTCTCCTTCGTCATAAGGGCTGTATGGGATGTGGCATTGTCATGGTGTAGTCTGATGAACTGGCCCTGAAGCTGTGGTCTGTGGGTCTTGATGGCACGTCGCAGCTTGTCGAATGACAAACAGTAACGGTCCCGGTTAATTGTGGATCCAGGTTCCAAAAATTCAATGAAAATGACACCACACTGATCCCAGAAGAAGGAGGCCGTCACCGTTCGGCCTACTGTTCGTGAAAGACTTGGTTTCTTCTTCCGAGGGGAACCCGGATGACGCCACTCCATGGATTGCGTTTTGCTCTCAGGTTCGGACAAAAACAACAATGTTTCTGTGGTGTCACGGCCAGACACCACACTTGATAGGTGGTAGCCTTTAAATCGGCCGCGGTCCGTTGGTATACGTCAGACCCGCGTGTCGCCACTATCAGTGACTGCAGACCGAGCGCCGCCACACGGCAGGTCTAGTCTAGAGAGACACCCTAGCACTCGCCCCAGTTGTACAGCCGACTTTGCTAACGATGGTTCACTGTCTACATACGCTCTCATTTGCAGAGACGACAGTTTAGCATAGCCTTCAGCTACGTCATTTGCTTCGACCTAGCAAGGCGCCATATTCAGTAATTAGAATGAATTCTGAACAGACAATATTGTGAATCATGTACCGTCAAGAGCGACGTTCATCATTAATGGATTGAAGTTAAGTATCCAACTAATTACGTCCGCTTTCTGAATTCTAATTCCTTGTCATGTTCCAGACCTCACGTCAGTATAGTTCTTCCCTCCTCACGTCAGCCTGCGTGAGCTAAAACGCGTGCATTTCGGTCTCCTCTAGCAACACGGTGTTGGCTCTTCAGCCAACACAACAGTTTCATCCTGGGTAATGACGCCGTCAAAATACTGTTTCCACTCTTCAATAAAGGTCTTCATGAGACACTCGCACAAATTATTCCCCATCGTTTTCATTTCTCTTGTCAATAATCTAGGCGCCCAACGTGCGCAAATTTTTCTGTACCCAAGTGACTGTACCAGTGATACCACACTACCGAATGACAAACGTGTCATTTCAGCAAGCTGTCGTGTCGTCACACATCTGTCATTTTCAATGATTTGATCAATGGTATCCTTATTCACATCACTCACTGCCTTCGATGATCTACTGCATTGTGGAGTGTCCAGTAGAGAGAAATCACCTTCTTTGAACCTCTGCAATCACCGCTGGATACTGCTGCGATCCACTGTGTCCTCCCCGTAAACAGGGAGCAACTTCCTGTGAATTGATGTGGCAGAATCATCGCCGCTCTTGAAGAGGAACTCCATCACTGACCGTTGTCGCAACCTCACATCTACTTCACGTTCCATTATGGCTCACCTGTAATTTAAAAAAAAAATACTTTTATATACCAACTTATAGCTAAATGTTCCAAGTATGTTCACAAAAATTTAATACTCGCCCAGCAAAAAAATTAAATTTAAAAAATTAAAAAAAAATTGAGACGACTGTCCTAAACGTTTTGAACGGCCTTTGTACCAGAAAATTACATCATTGTACGACTCTTAGTTCCGGAACTGCGACGTTACCAACGCTGAATGTGTGAAAAGCTACCGCATCATGCAAGATCTTTAAATATATTACTTCGTTGTTATTAGCTCCATTCGCAACACTTTTCCCAGACAGTATCTACTCATTCCTCTGAATGTATATACAGAAATATATTGCTGCACGAAGCATAGTCCGAGAGATACGGCGCCTAATAATGAAATGCGAGGAAAAACTGCCGCATCACTCATGACGTTTTAGTTTATTACTTCTTTGTTACAAACTCTATTCGCAACACATTGTGCAGACGGTATTCACATATGCCACTGAGTGTGCCTAGAAAAATATATCACTGTGCGACGCATAGTTCACGAGATATGACGTCGTAAAGACTGAGATGCTCGATAAACTGCTGCATCATGCATGACGTTTTAAGTTAGTACTTCCTTACTACTTACTCTATTCACAACACATTTCGCAGACGGTAGGCACATATAGCATGGATGTATGTGCGAAGTTATATCATTGTACAGTTCATAGTTCAGGAGATACATCATAAACATTAAGCTGCATGAAAATGAAACTGCAGGGCGAAATACACTAACATACAGGTGAAATATGTGTACAAATACGAGTGAAATATGTTAAATACGTGTGAAATATCTTCAACATGAAAACCTGCGAGTAAAGACACGGGCAGAAAGCTCGTCCTAAAACTCTGGAACGATTTCAATCTAATTTGCTACACATGTTAGTTACAATCTGGAAAGAAATACTGAAGGGTAAAAATCATCAGCCTCCTATTGGGGTCAGTATGATAACGAGGAGGGAGAATGGAGGATGAGGAGATGGACAGACAATGAGGGGGAAAGAGGGACAGATAGAGGAGGGGAGATGACAGAGAAAGGAAAGCGGAGGAGATGGATGGGACAGGGAGAGGACGAGACAGGTAGAAAGATAGGGGAGGAGAAGATCAACAGACAGAGAGGGAGGAGGAAATTGCCAGAGAAAGGGAAGAGGAGGAGATGGACACAGAAAGGAAAAGGGAGGAGATGAACAGAGAGAGGGTGAGTGTGAGATGGGCAGAGATAGGGGCAGGAGGAGATGGACAGAGAGTGGTGGGTAGAAGAGGTGAACAGGGAGAGGAAGTGGTGGAGATGGACAGGGAGAGGGAGGGACGGAGGTAATGGATAGTGTGAGGAGGGAGGAGAGGTGGATAAAGAGAAAGGGGATGGGTAGTGGGAGGGGGCGGGAGAAAGTGGATAGGGAGGGGGGAAGGAGATGATGGACAGAAAGATGAGACAACAGAAGATGGACGGAGAGAGGAGAAAGGAGGAGATGGAGAGAGGGAGGGAGGAAGAGATGAATTGATAGAAGATTGGGTTAAATAAATACCCAGGGAACCCGGGTTCCTCGGCTAGTAAAAACATACAATGTTTTAACGTAATAATAGTGAACTGATGAAACCATCTCGAGTTATCAGCCGAGTCGTGGTGTCGTGTTGTCGAAAGACCTCGACGAGTTTCCTGTTCGCTATCTTCAGCTGAACCTCTAAAAGGATGTACTAATTTTCCCTGGCGGTGTATTAGAGAAGATGACGAGTAGGAAACTCCTCAAAATTTTGTGACAACATAATGCCACGACTCTGTTGATAAAGTGATACGATTTCATCACAGAAGTTCGCCGAGAAAGCCTGCATTCCTATTTAACAGGAAATTGTTTAATTACATGAAAATATGTAAAACGTTTTGATATGGTAACAATCACTTTTTGTTTTCATTGCTATTTAGTACATCTCTTTCGCATAACGTCCGAGAAACTGCTATTCGGAGAAAAACATATCATTCATCCGAAAATTTTAAAAACGGGCGTTGCATAATTTACTTACGAAGTATAAAGAAAATTTATACAGTTTACAACTTTGACAGAATCATTATCTTAACAATATAAAATCGAAGTGTGCACTCAGCATGTCAGTATTTTGACTTAGTGCTACGACTGTGACCACAGCCCTGCAAATTATTGACAAGCGAGCGGGCAATTGCGGGTGGTGGCCCATCTTTCAGTGATATCTGTCTCCGTTCGGCTTGTAAGTCTTCCTTTTATTTTTTCCTTACTGGAGGACCTCTCTCAGCTAAGTGCGGCTTTCAGGTTCTACCGGCAGACAGCAGGTGCAGTCAGCCTTTGAAGTGCTCCTTTACCTTACAATTTTGTGTACGGGCGATCACAACGACCCGTGTAAACAACACAGACTGCACAAGGCGCCGCTACGTTTGAAATCAATTGGAAGCTTAGCCGCTTTGGTTTGCGACGTGATGTTGGGTGATATTCGCAGTCTGCTACACAGACCCCTGTCTTTCATTTTGTTACACAGTAGCATTTGCTGCTGCGAGTCAAGATTTTCTTTACTTCCCAAACGACAGGTTACGGGAAATAATTCTCATTATGAAGCGCGCTTGTCGTATAGTATGACATCTTAAGCGTGATATTTGGGATGTGCGAGCTGCTGCATTAATCTGGTTAGTTTACCGTAATGTAAACAAGCGTGTTTTTTGTAGCAACCGATACAGCTTTACCTATAGATACAGGCGTACTTGTTTATATCTTTTACTTGCGGTTATTCTGCCTCTTACTCGAATGACTTCTTCCACTTGAAAGCACTTCGGTACATATTTATCAAAGATAAATTTATACAGGTCGTTGTATGTGTAGATAAAACTAACGACAGTTGAGTAAACAAATATTTTAAAACGAGATTTGAAGGCTAATTATCATTTATGGTGGGAATTCCGCACTTGTATGCTAGATTTTTAAGGTCCCGTACCCCGATCGGTGAAAACGGAAGCTTTGTAGAATTAATTTGTTGTCTGTCTGCCCCATTATTCAGAACCCTTTTCCTCAGTAAGGGGTAGACATATCAGGTTGAAATTTATGACAAATATGAAGATGTATGTTGTCGTAGCGATGTAAGAAAGTGACGCAATCAGAAGTTACAGCCATTTGTATCACGTATTGTGATACTGGCAAACTCACTCATCAAAACCTGTAGCGTACGTCCCATTGGTCTAGAATCATGAAATTTCACAAGAAGAAAGGTTTAACTATAAAAGTAAAAATCCGAAAATTACGAATTTGGAGTAATATTACACGAAAAAAATTTTTGTAATTTGTTATCTGTCTCTCTCTACCCCTCTGTTAAGCCCCCTTTTTTCTCAGGAGCGGATAGAAGTATCAAACTGAAATCTACGTCAGATACTATGGTCTATGGTCACTTGGTGGTATAGTAAATACATGTGTCTAAGCCAGTGTAGTCAAATGCTACGCCCAATTACGTCACACATTTTGACACTCGCAGACACACTCATCAAAACCTACGAGGTACTTCCCATTAACCTATAAACATGTAATTTGCCAAGAAGCAATGTTTCACAGTACAACTAAAGAAAACAGTCTAAAAATTGATAAACTGTAGGCGCTTTAGTCTGGAATCGCGTGACCGCTACGGTCGCAGGTTCGAATCCTGCCTCGGGCATGGATGTGTGTAATGTCCTTAGGTTAGTTAGGTTTAAGTAGTTCTAAGTTCTAGGGGATTGATGACCTCAGATGTTAAGTCCCATAGTGCTCAGAGCCGTTTGAACCATTTGATAATTTGTAATTACATCATACGAAAAGTATATTTCTTTTGTTATTTGTTATCCGACTTCAAAATTGAAATTTAAACATTCTCGGAAGTCTTGGAATCCCAGGAGCGACATCTTGTCAATATCGATGTCGACAACAGGCAGAAATCGTCAATATTCTCGATTCACGGAATGGATAAGCTGTCTATAAATATAATTAAGTTTGTACGGAACCCTCAGTGAACGAGTTCTGCTCTCACTCGGCCATTTGTTTGTTCTAGAGTTAAGTTTTTTTTTTTTTTGCTTTGAGCAGTTCTAATGGAAGCTAGGACTGTCATGTTTCATGTCATATTGTGTTAGGATATTTATTTTTCGCAAGATTGAAAGTGCTCCAAGACATAACAATTCTGATGTCAACCTGGTGCTGTTATTGTATTAGAGCAAATTTTACTGTTTCACAAGCAAAACCACTGTTTTTACAGTGGCAAGCTTTCAAGAAGCATTTGATAGAGGACAATACAAAAGTGTATCATACTGTTGTACACTGTGCATTGAGCTAAAACACAAATCTCTGGTAATATTCTAATATTTATGTTGTTAATCTATAATATGAATAGAGAAGAAATGAAATTAATCATGCATTAATGAGATACAGCAATTTAGAAGTTTAATAAGTAAAAGTATTGTGTTAGCTAGGCCAAAGTTATTCGACGTTAAAATGTAGCTGAGACTATATTTCTATATGAAGTTGCCTAGTTTACAAAAAGGCCCATTCCTGATGACTATAAAGATCGAGAAACTACAACAGAGAAATGTGGTGAATACGCATGTTACATAGGAGAAAAGACAGAAATAACATGCTGAAGCTTATCATAAGTACTATGTTCAATGGTTTAATTTCTATGATTAGTAGAGGCAAAGGTGGAAAAATGGGCCCCTGCTGGTATTATGGGCCCCCTACATATTTGGAAGTACAGACCACGAATTCTAGCGGAGAGCACATGAGCTACTAGAACTAGTTGCCAAACTTCACTGTACAGTGCGCAGACGTAGTAGCTGTCATGGTTTGTGAGTAGTTGTGCTGTGAATTTTTTCGCTGTCATCAAAAGTTTGAAAGGTTAGTGTTTACTTGAATAAAACTCAAATTTCTAACATGTTATTAGTAGAACTAAGGTAAGGTATGTATTTGGATTGCTGTTGGGATACCGTTTTACGTTAATTAACGTCGGTTGCGAACCAAACTAACCGTAGGCAAGATCGTTTTTCCCAAGATGGCGAGGGTGGATGTATGGGCCCCTTTTGCTGCTGGTATTATGGGCCCCGTAAAATCAATCAGATATTGCTACTCTTTATGTTTCAGATGCCTCGAACACATCTTGTACCCCAAAAAAAAAATCGAAACGGCAATCGTGGGACAAAGCAAATATGGCAAATGCTATTGTAGCTATTAAAGAGAAAAAAAATGGGGTTGAAAAAAGCGGTTAAAGTGTGCTCTGTCCCTCGTTCCACGCTCCAAAGGCTTTCCACCGGTTTTACCACAGGGACTTGAGGACGAACTGGTTAAATATCTTCTCATTATGGAATCCAAATTCTACGGCCTTACCAGAAATGACGTCAGGCGCATGGCCTACCAGCTTTGCACAAGAAATAAAAAGTTGGTGTTTCTGTCCCTGATGTTGACGACGCTGTACGTCTGTTTTGTGAAGGGATTTTTTCAAAGGACACAAAAGGTGAACTTTGGGTCCAGTGTATAGCCTGTGAGATGTGGGCTCAAAACGAATGCGCTGGATGCGAAAAAGATGCTTATCTGTGTGACTATTGTAAATAGGCTAGGCGTAGGCTGTGAAAATCATCCCACCAGTAGCCTAATTAACAATGTTCAGAGTGAATTTTTCTTTCATTATACAGAAAAATTAAATAAAATAATATTTTTCAAATTTTTGTTTCTTTTTATTTCAAACTACCTTGGGGCCCATATTACTAGCACAAATTCTTGACGCAACAAAATGCAGAGTATCAGGAAAAAAATAAAATTTTGTTTTAAATATTAAAAAGTTGGACCAAAACATGTCGTAACTATTGCAGGACATACTAGAGAAATGTTTTACGTTAATTTCAGGTGATTATACTAAAAATAAAAGGTGTTATATAAAAAAAACAGAGTGGGGGCCCATTTATCCACCTTTACCTCTATAATTGTACGCTAAACATACACTCGGCATGATTTACTATTAAGTAAAACACTGCTATGTTAGATTTCTAAACCGAAACAAACATTCTGGTGCCCCACCTAACTAGTACACTAATCAGCCATAACATTATGACCACCTACCTAATAGCTGGTACGTCCATCTTTGGCACGGATAACAGCGGCGACGCGTCGTGTCATGGAAACAGTGAAGTCCTGGTACGTCGCTAGAGGGAGTTGGCACAACATGTGTACACGCAAGTCACCTAATTCCCGTAAATTCCGGGGAGGGGGCGATGAGATCTGACGCCACAGCCAATGACATCGCAGGTGTGTTCGATCGGGTTCAGATCTGGCGAGTTGGGGGCCAGCAAATAAATTGGGACTCGCCACTGTGTTCTTCAAACCACTTAGTTACACTCTTGGCCTTGTGGCATGGCGCATTATCTTGTTGAAAAATGCCACTGCCGTCGGGAAACATAATCATCATGAAGGAGTGGACGTGATTTGCAATCAGTGTACGATACTCCTTGGCCGCCATGGTGCCTTGCACGAGCTCCACTGGACGCATGATTGCCCACGTGAGTGTTCCCCAGAACATAATGGTACCGTCTACAGCTTTTCTCCGTACTGCATTGTAGGTATCAAGGAACTGTCCCGCTGGAAGACGACGGATTCGCGCCCTCCCATCGGCATGATGAAGGAAATATCGGGATTCATCACACCATGCAATATTCTGCCACAGCGCCAACGTCCAGTGCCGATGTTCATGTGCCCATTTCAGCCATAGTTGCCGATGTCGTGCCGTGAACATTGGTACATGTATGGGGCGTCGCCTGCCGAGACCCATAGTTAGGAGTGTTCGGTGCTTTGTTGTTCATACAGGGTGTTTCAAAAATGACCGGTATATTTGAAACGGCAATAAAAACTAAACGAGCAGCGATAGAAATACACCGTTTGTTGCAATATGCTTGGGACAACAATACATTTTCAGGCGGACAAACTTTCGAAATTACAGTAGTTACAATTTTCAACAACAGATGGCGCTGCAAGTGATGTGAAAGATATAGAAGACAACGCAGTCTGTGGGTGCGCCATTCTGTACGTCGTCTTTCTGCTATAAGCGTGTGCTGTTCACAACGTGCAAGTGTGCTGTAGACAACATGGTTTATTCCTTAGAACAGAGGATTTTTCTGGTGTTGGAATTCCACCGCCTAGAACACAGTGTTGTTGCAACAAGACGAAGTTTTCAACGGAGGTTTAATGTAACCAAAGGACCGAAAAGCGATACAATAAAGGATCTGTTTGAAAAATTTCAACGGACTGGGAACGTGACGGATGAACGTGCTGGAAAGGTAGGGCGACCGCGTACGGCAACCACAGAGGGCAACGCGCAGCTAGTGCAGCAGGTGATCCAACAGCGGCCTCGGGTTTCCGTTCGCCGTGTTGCAGCTGCGGTCCAAATGGCGCCAACGTCCACGTATCGTCTCATGCGCCAGAGTTTACACCTCTATCCATACAAAATTCAAACGCGGCAACCCCTCAGCGCCGCTACCATTGCTGCACGAGAGACATTCGCTAACGATATAGTGCACAGGATTGATGACGGCGATATGCATGTGGGCAGCATTTGGTTTACTGACGAAGCTTATTTTTACCTGGACGGCTTCGTCAATAAACAGAACTGGCGCATATGGGGAACCGAAAAGCCCCATGTTGCAGTCCCATCGTCCCTGCATCCCCAAAAAGTACTGGTCTGGGCCGCCATTTCTTCCAAAGGAATCATTGGCCCATTTTTCAGATCCGAAACGATTACTACATCACGCTATCTGGACATTCTTCGTGAATTTGTGGCGGTACAAACTGCCTTAGACGACACTGCGAACACCTCATGGTTTATGCAAGATGGTGCCCGGCCACATCGCACGGCCGACGTCTTTAATTTCCTGAATGAATATTTCGATGATCGTGTGATTGCTTTGGGCTATCCGAAACATACAGGAGGCGGCGTGGATTGGCCTCCCTATTCGCCAGACATGAACCCCTGTGACTTCTTTCTGTGGGGACACTTGAAAGACCAGGTGTACCGCCAGAATCCAGAAACAATTGAACAGCTGAAGCAGTACATCTCATCTGCATGTGAAGCCATTCCGCCAGACACGTTGTCAAAGGTGTCGGGTAATTTCATTCAGAGACTACGCCATATTATTGCTACGCATGGTGGATATGTGGAAAATATCGTACTATAGAGTTTCCCAGACCGCAGCGCCATCTGTTGTTGAAAATTGTAACTACTGTAATTTCGAAAGTTTGTCTGCCTGAAAATGTACTGTTGTCCCAAGCATATTGCAACAAACGGTGTATTTCTATCGCTGCTCGTTTAGTTTTTATTGCCGTTTCAAATATACCGGTCATTTTTGAAACACCCTGTACCTGCCCAGCATTAAAGTCTGGCATTAGTTCCGCCTCGGTTCGCCGCCTTTCCTGTTATACCAGTCTATCTAGCCTACGACGTAATGCGGGGTGGCTGCCCAGCGTCATGATGTCTAGACGTGGTTTCACCTCGGCTTCGCCATGTGCTAAAGACACTCACCACAGTACTCCTCGAACACCCGACAAGTTGTGCTGTTTACGAATCGCTCATGCCGAGCTTCCGGACCATCAGTATCTGCTCTCGGTCGAACGCGGATGGATCGCGTGCCTTCCAAATTCTACATATGGACAGCACTTTCACTGATATTACATGCACCGAGTATGTCTGACTAACAGTCATTCATCCCAAGGTTGCGCTGCTATCACCTGGACGGGTTTATATCGATAATAAACTGGTTGAAATGGCTCTAAGCACTATGTGACTTAACATCTGAGGTCATCAGTCCCCTAGACTTAGAACTACTTAAACCTAACTAAGCTAAGGACATCACACACATCCATGCGCGAGGCACGACTCGAATCTGCGGCCGTAGTAACAGCGCGGTTCCTGACTGAAGCGCCTAGAACCGCTCGGCCACAGCGGCCGGCTATATATCGATAATAGGTCGGTGGTCATAACGTTCTGGCTGATCAGTGTATGTCTAGTATGCCTGACGTTCCAAAATATTGCGGCCGGTGTTACTTGTTGCTGCCACCAGATCAGTATAAGGCGCAGACAGCCTCTCTATAATTTCTTACTGTTTTAGAGACTCATAGTTTTTTTGCTTGATTATTCTCTGAAAGTTAGTTACAAAACTTGGAAACTGATGTATGTAATTATACAAACGCCTTCAGAAAAATGTTCCTTTGTGGTAGGAGTGAGGCAGTCGTGACCAGTATGCTTCTCATACCCTCCCGCCTCCCCAACCCTCCCCCCTCCCCAACTGGATCCGCACCCAGACCAATAGTGACCTTGTCGGAGGGACTATCCGAACACTCACGAAATAATTTAGCGAAAGCAGGGGAAATTTAAAACCAGGTGGCCGGATGAGGATCTGATCTATCCACATACTAATAAGAGTTCACCAACGTATTATATACCTCCCTTTGAACTGATATTCTTCTGTTTTGGCGTAGAGCTTTTAAGGGAGGTGGCAAAAACTTTGGAAACAATGCGTTCTTGAAAATAAACGCATATGCTAACCAAGGGTTGCAGATTGTGCTCATTTATTTGATGACGAACAGCGCCTGTTCAGTATCACCAGTTCGTTGCAAGTGTTAGTCGTGGTAAGAACACTATCTTTTGCAGTTGTCATGCGTTATGTCGGAGTTAAGTGAAGTCGAGCGTGGACAAAGTATTGGTACTCGTACGGTGGGTTCTTCTGTAATCAAATGAGGCGAAGTGTTTTATGTTACAACAGACATCGTACCGACGATTCACATTGCATACAGGAAAAACGGAGAAACATCTGCTATATCTGAACGTGGACGAAAGTGTGTGTTGTGTGATCGTGAAAGACGGTCATTGAACAGGAGTTGAACGAAAAATAAGAGGACCACATCTGTAAAAAGTCACTGCTCGAGTGGATGTCGCACTTGCGAGCACAGTCAGCACCCAAACAAAACGAATGAAGCTCCATAAGCTACACTACTGGTCATTAAAACTGCTACACCAAGAAGAAATGCAGATGATAAACAGGTATTCATTGGACAAATATATCATACCAGAACTGACATGTGATTACATTTTCACGCAATATGGGTGCGTACACCTTGAGAAATCAGTACCCAGATCAACCACCTCTGGCCGTAATAACGGCCTTGATACGCCTGGGCATTGAATCAAACAGAGCTTGGATGGCGTGTTCAGGTACAGCTGCCCATGCAGCTACAACACGATACCACAGTTCATCAAGAGTAGTGACTGACGTATTGTGACGAGCTAGCTGCTCGGCCACCATTGACCAGACGTTTTCAATTGGTGAGAGATATGGAGAATGTGCTGGCCAGGGCAGCAATCGAACATTCTCTGTATCCGGAAAAGCCCGTACAGGACCTGCAACATGCGGTCGTGCACCATCCTGCTGAAATGTAGGGTTTCACAGGGATCGAACGAAGGGTAGATGCGCTACGGTCGCAGGTTGGAATCCTACCTCGGGAATGGATGTGGGTGATGTCCTTAGGTTAGTTAGGTTTAAGTAGTTCTATGTTCTAGGAGACTGATGACCTCTGATGTTAAGTCCCGTAGTGCTCAGAGCCATTTGAACCTTTTGAAGGGTAGAGCCATCGGTCGTAATACATCTGAAATGTAATGTCCACTGTTCAAAGTGCCGTCAATGCGAACAAGAGGTGACCGAGATGTGCGTTCATCGCGATGTCGCCAAACACGAATGCGTCCATCATGATGCTGTAAACAGGACCTGGATTCATCCGAAAAAATGATGTTTTGTCATTCGTGCACCCAGGTTCGTCGTTCAGTATACCATCGCAGGCGCTACTGTCTGTGATGCAGCGTCAAGTGTAACCGCAGCCATGGTCTCCGAGCTGATAGTCCGTGCTGCTGCATACGTCGTCGTACTGTTCGTGCAGATGGTTGTTGTCTTGCAAACGTCCCTATCGTGACGTGGCTGCACAATCCGTTACAGCCATGCGGATAAGATGCATGTCATCTCTACTGCTAGTGATACGAGGCCGTTGGGATCCAGCACGGCGTTCCGTATTAACCTCCTCAACCCAACGATTCCATTTTCTACTAACAGTCATTGGATCTCGACCAACGCGAGCAGCAATGTCGCGATACGATAAACCGCAATCGCGATAGACTACAATCCGACCTTTATCAAAATCGGAAACGTGATGGTACGCATTTCTCCTCCTTACACGAGGCATCACAACAACGTTTCACCAGGCAACGCCGGTCAACTGCTGTTTGTGTATGAGAAATCGATTGGAAACTTTTCTCATGTCAGCACATTGTAGGTGTCGCCACCGGCGCCAACCTTGTGTAAATGCTCTGAAAAGCTAATCATTTGCATATCACAGCATCTTCTTCCTGTAGGTTAAATTTCGCGTCTGTAGCACGTCATCTTCGTGGTGTAGCAATTTTAATGGCCAGTAATGTAGAACTGCAGGGTGAGCTGGATTCCAAAATTACTCACCAGTGATGCAATTTCTCGTAACAGATAAATGTGGTGCTGAAGCCATAAAACGTGGGCTATGCAGGAATAGAAAAAAGTAAATCGATAAGTTGAGTCTGTTGCACACTGCTTCCAACTTCTGGCGTCCTAAGAGTGAAACATGGTGGATTCTCGATGACGATTGGGCATCCATGTCTTGGTATCCCATGAGTCCAATGATTCCTCTGTAAGATCAACAAAGATGGTGTGACCATTTTGGACGGCCAGATCCATCCCATGATACAATGTTTGTTCCTCAGCGGTGATGCTGTGTTGCAAGACGACAGATCACCAGCTCACACATCTGGCACATTCCAGGCCTGATTTCCTGAGCACGAGGCTGATTTAACGCATGTCTCCTGACCTTCACAGCCACCAGTTCTCAATATTATTGAGCCTTTCGGGTGTAATTTAGAGGGAATGTTGCGTGACAGGTATCAACCCGATCATCGTTACGTGAACTTGCCCCTATTTCGCAGGAAGAGTGGTGTACGATTTCGATGAAAACCATGCAGGACCTACATTTATCCATTCCGACGACTGGTTTAGAATGGCGACGGTTTTCCTACAGCGTATTTGATGCGGTAATACACTACTGGCCATTAACATTGCTACACCACGAAGATGACGTGCTACAGACGCGAAATTTAACCGACAGGAAGAAGATGCTGTGATATGCAAATGATTAGCTTTTCAGAGCATTCACACAAGGTTGGCGCCGGTGGCGACACCTACAACGTCCTGACATGAGGAAAATCTCCAACCGATTTCTCATACACAGACAGCAGTTGACCGGCGTTGCCTGGTGAAATGTTGTTGTGATGCCTCGTGTAAGGAGGACAAAAGCGTCCCATCATGTTTCCGACTTTGATAAAGGTCGGATTGTAGCCTATCGCGATTGCGGTTTATCGTATCGCGACATTGCTGCTCGCGTTGGTCGAGATCCAATGACTCTTACCAGAATATGGAACTGGTGGGTTCAGGAGGGTAATACGGAACGCCATGCTGGATCCCAACGGCCTCGTATCACTAACAGTCGAGATGACACGCATCTTATCCGCATGGCTGTAACGGATAGTGCAGCCACGTCTCGATCCCTGAGTCAACAGATGGGGACGTTTGCAAGACAACAAACATCTGCACGAACAGTTCGACGACGTTGGCAGCAGCATGGACTTTCAGCTCGGAGACCATGGCTGCGGTTACCCTTGACGCTGCGTCACAGACAGGAGCTCCTGCGATGGTGTACTCAACGACGAACCTGGGTGCACGAATGGCAAAACGTCATTTTTTCGGATGAATCTAGGTTCTGTTTACAGCATCATGATGGTCGCATCCGTGTTTGGCGGCATCGCGGTGAACGCACATTGGCAGCGTGTAATCGTCATCGCCATACTGGCTTATCACCCAGCGTGATGGTATGGGGTGCCATTGGTTACACGTCTCGGTCACCTCTTGTTCGCATTGACGGCACTTTGAACAGCGAACGTAACATTTCAGATATATTACGACCCGTGGCTCTACCCTTCATTCGATCCCGGCGAAACCCTACATTTCAGCAGAATAACGCACGACCGCATGTTGCAGGTCTTGTACTGGCCTTTCTAAATACAGGAAATGTTCGATTGCTGCCCTGGCCAGCACATTCTCCAGATCTCTCACCAACTGGAAACGTCTGGTCAATGGTGGCCAAGCAACTGGCTCGTCCCAATACGCCAGTCGCTACTCTTGATGAACTGTGGTATCGTGTTGAAGTTGCATGGGCAACTGTACCTGTACACGCCATCCAAGCTCTGTTTGACCCAATGCCCAGGCGTATCAAGGCTGTTATTACGGCCGGAGGTGGTTGTTATGGGTACTGATTTCTCTGGATCTATGCACCCAAAGTGCGTGAAAATGTAATCACATGTTCGTTCTAGTATAACATATTTGTCCAATGAATACCCGTTTATCATCTGCATTTCTTCTTGGTGTAGCAATTTTAATGGCCAGTAGTGCACATTGTGTTTTTGGTGTTTTCATAGATTTCTCCAATCCCTGTATGTGCGCATAGTGAGATAACATTAGGTACTGAAACGCGTGGATGTGTGTTTATACAGAGACTGTCGGGAGCTTGCTCCAACGTTTGTCACAGAAGGAGTGGCGAGGCGGCTGTGAGTGTTGTGGAGCGGCGCGGAGACGCGCGCCTTGAGGCGGACTGCCCGGCGCTGCGTGACTCGCCGCGGCCGATGCCTGAGCAGTGCCCCTATCACAGCCTATTAAGTCTCGTTTATTACCAGAGATCTCTTTTTGACGTCAGTCGCTGTTTAACTCGAGGCGAGAAGACGCGCTCATTAGGCACGGCCTGTGACGCACCAGCTCACGTGGCAGCCCTTTTGTTTGCCGGCGTGGCGCGCGAGGCGTTCATATACGGGAGCACAGCGGGCAGGCAGTAACACACTGGTGCGCGTTCCCTCTCTCTGGGTGCTCGCACGAGCTGTCCAGCGACACCGAACACAAATTATTCCCTGTACTTGTACCGTTATCGTTCCTTTGTTTCTTCGATTATTTTTCCCACTTTCACTTACTTCCACTTCCTTCGAATACGTGGATGGGTACAATTGCGATGCTATTGTGATCTATCGTACAACAACCAACAGCTGATACTAAACAGTATACTTTGTATTAAGAGAACATTAAACGTGCATGTGTTTGTACGCTACAGGCTCTTGAAATTACAACACCAGGAAGGACAGAAAATAACAAAATTTTTCTTATTGTGCAAGTATACAGCGTAGCCCATTGATAGTGACCGGGCATCAAACTAAAAAACTACAAAGAACGAAACTCGTCTATCTTGAAGGGAAAAAACCAGATGGCGCAATGGTTGGCCCGCTAGACGGCGCTGCCATAGGTCAAACGGATATCAACGGCGTTTTTTTTATTTAGGAACTCCCATTTTTAATTACATATTCGTGTAGTACGTAAAGAAATATGAGTGTTTCAGTTTTACCACTTTTTTCGCTTTGTGATAGACGGCGCTGTAATAGTCACAAACGTATAAGTACGTGGTATCACGTAACATGGCGGTATTTCCTTCGCGATACATTACCCGTGTTTAAATGGACCGTTTAACAATTGCGGAAAAGGTCGATATCGTGTTGATGTATGGCTATTGTGATCAAAATGCCCAACGGGCGTGTGCTATGTATGCTGCTCGGTATCCTGGACGACGTCATCCAAGTGTCCGGACCGTTCCCCGGATAGTTATGTTATTTAAGGAAGCAGGAAGTGTTCAGCCACATGTGAACCGTCAACCACGATCTGCAACAAATGATGATGCCCAAGTAGGTGTTTTAGCTGCTGTCGCGGCTAATCCGCATATCAGTAGCAGACAAATTGTGCGAGAATCGGGAATCTCAAAAACGTCGGTGTTGAGAATGCTATACCAACATCGATTGCACCCGTACCATATTTCTATGCACCAGGAATTGCATGGCGACGACTTTGAACGTCGTGTACAGTTCTGCCACTGGGCACAAGAGAAATTACGGGACGATGACAGATTTTTTGCACGCGTTCTATTTAGCGATGAAGCGTCGTTCACCAACAGCGGTAACGCAAACCGGCATAAAATGCACTATGGGCAATGGAAAATCCACGATGGCTGCGACAAGTGGAACATCGGCGACCTTGGCGGGTAATTTACGGTGCGGAATTATGGGAGGAAGTATAATTGGCCCCCATTTTATCGATGGCAATCTAAATGGGGCAATGTACGCTGATTTCCCATGTAATGTTCTACCGATGTTACTACAAGACGTTTCACTGCACGACAGAATGGCGATATACTTCCATCATGATGGATGTCCGACACATAGCTCGTGTGCGGTTGAAGCGGTATTGAATAGCATATTTCATGACAGATGGATTGGTCGTCGAAGCACCATACCATGGCCCGCACGTTCACCGGATCTGACGTCCCCGGATTTCTTTCTGTGGGGAAAGTTGAAGGATATTTGCTATTGTGATCCACCGACAACGCCTGACAACATTCGTCAGCGCATTGTCAATGTATCTGCGAACATTACGGAAGGCGAACTACTCGCTGTTGAGAGGAATGTCGTTACCCGTATTGCCAAATGCATTGAGGTTCACGGACATCATTTTGAGCATTTATTGCATTAATGTGGTATTTACAGGTAATGACGCTGTAACAGCATGCTTTCTCAGAAATAATAAGTTCACAAAGGTACGTGTATCACATTGGAACAACCGAAGTAAAATGTTCGAACGTATCTACGTTCTGTATTTTAATTTAAAAAACCTACCTGTTACCAACTGTTCGTCTAAAATTGTGAGCCATATGTTTGTGACTATTACAGCGCCATCTGTCACAAAGCGAAAAAAGTGGTCCAACTAAAACATTCATATTTCTTTGCGTACTACACGAATATGAAATTAAAAATGGGGGTTCCTATTTAAAAAAAACGCAGTTGATATCCGTTTGACCTATGGCAGCGCCATCTAGCGGGCCAACCATAGCGCCATCTGGTTTCCCCCTTCAAGCTAGACAAGTTTAGTTCTTTGTAGTTTTTTCGTTTGATGCTTATTTCGTGAGATATTTGGCCCGGTCACTATCAATTGACCACCCTGTGTACTAAAAAGCCAAAGAAACTACTACACCTGCATAATATCGTGTAGGGCCCCCGAAAGCACGCAGAAGTGCCGCTACACGACGTGACATGGACTCGACTAATGTCTGAAGTAGTGCTGGAGGGAACTGACTCCACGAATTCTGCAGGGCTGTCCATAAGTCCGTAAGAGTACGAGGGGGTGGAGATTTATTCTGAACAGCACGTTGCAAGGCATCCCAGACATGCTAATTAACGCCCATGTCTGGGAAGTTTGGTGGTCGGCGGAAGTGATTAAACTCAGAAGAGCCAATCCGTAGCAATTCTGAACGTGAGGGGAGTCGCACTGCCTTGCTAAAATTGCCCAAGTCCGACAGAACGCACAAAGGACATGAATGGATGCAGGTGATCAGACAGGATGCTTACGTACGTGACATCTGTCCGAGTTGTGTCTAGGCGTATCAGGGATCACATATCACTCCAACGTCACACGCCCCACACCATTACAGAGCTTCCACCAGCTTCAACTGTCCCGTGCTATCATGCTGGGTACATGGACTCATAAGGTTGTCTCCATACCTGTACATATCTATCCGCTCGATACAATTTGAAACGAAACTCATCCGAACAGGCTACATATTTCCAGTCATCAACAGTCATATGTCGGTGCTGACGGGCCAAGGCGAGGCGTAAGGCTTTCTGTCGTGCAATCATCAAGGATAGATCCATCAGTTGAAGTATTTCTTCTGTTAACCAAAGTCTCTCTGCAGTTCACTGCATCTATATTGTCTGTCTAACGTCTGTGGTTTCTCTTTTTAGATATGTCCATTCCTCTTCACCTAAACTGTCTACACTGTGGTATTCATTACTGTAGTACCTACAGCGTTAAAGGACTTCAAAAGTATATTATATTTCTCCGTACATCACTACCGCACTGTTTTCTATGTTGATTCTTTCTGACAATACTCTTAAACGTCAGTCTACTCTTCATTCTTACGTAATTATGCTCTGTCTCTGTCTACTCCTGGGTATGCCTTACTATCCAATATCTAATTTCGGAATGTCTTTCTGACCATGAAGTAATCCAGGCGGTATTTTCTGTGTCTCCAGGCCCTTTTTCTACCTTACTACCTAGTATTCACTGTAAACAGTGTAGTTCGCAGTTACAAATATGGGCAACCATCAGCTGTATAATGGAATGTTGACAATGAAAATTTCGTGCTAGGGGTGGGAGTGGGGCGTCGACAGTGTTTTGAGTGGATTGGTGTATGGGTGAAGTCTCACATTATCTATGCGCAATAACAACACTGAAAGAAAAGACGACAGGAACAAAAATTAATCCAGAATGAGATTTTCACTCTGCAGCGGAGTATGCGCTGATATGAAACTTCCTGGCAGATTAAAACTGTGTGCCCGACCGAGACTCGAACTCGGGACCTTTGCCTTTCGCGGGCAAGTGCTCTACCAACTGAGCTACCGAAGCACGACTCACGCCCGGTACTCACAGCTTTACTTCTGCCAGTACCTCGTCTCCTACCTTCCAAACTTTACAGAAGCTCTCCTGCGAAACTTGCAGAACTAGCACTCCTGAAAGAAAGGATATTGCGGAGACATGGCTTAGCCACAGCCTGGGGGATGTTTCCAGAATGAGATTTTCACTCTGCAGCGGAGTGTGCGCTGATATGAAACTTCCTGGCAGATTAAAACTGTGTGCCCGACCGAGACTCGAACTCGGGACCTTTGCCTTTCGCGGGCAAGTGCTCTACCAACTGAGCTACCGAAGCACGACTCACGCCCGGTACTCACAGCTTTACTTCTGCCAGTACCTCGTCTCCTACCTTCCAAACTTTACAGAAGCTCTCCTGCGAAACTTGCAGAACTAGCACTCCTGAAAGAAAGGATATTGCGGAGACATGGCTTAGCCACAGCCTGGGGGATGTTTCCAGAATGAGATTTTCACTCTGCAGCGGAGTGTGCGCTGATATGAAACTTCCTGGCAGATTAAAACTGTGTGCCCGACCGAGACTCGAACTCGGGACCTTTGCCTTTCGCGGGCAAGTGCTCTACCAACTGAGCTTCTGTAAAGTTTGGAAGGTAGGAGACGAGGTACTGGCAGAAGTAAAGCTGTGAGTACCGGGCGTGAGTCGTGCTTCGGTAGCTCAGTTGGTAGAGCACTTGCCCGCGAAAGGCAAAGGTCCCGAGTTCGAGTCTCGGTCGGGCACACAGTTTTAATCTGCCAGGAAGTTTCATATCAGCGCACACTCCGCTGCAGAGTGAAAATCTCATTCTGGAAACATCCCCCAGGCTGTGGCTAAGCCATGTCTCCGCAATATCCTTTCTTTCAGGAGTGCTAGTTCTGCAAGTTTCGCAGGAGAGCTTCTGTAAAGTTTGGAAGGTAGGAGACGAGGTACTGGCAGAAGTAAAGCTGTGAGTACCGGGCGTGAGTCGTGCTTCGGTAGCTCAGTTGGTAGAGCACTTGCCCGCGAAAGGCAAAGGTCCCGAGTTCGAGTCTCGGTCGGGCACACAGTTTTAATCTGCCAGGAAGTTACAAAAATTAATGTTTCCCATTGTCACCGGATCAAATTCGGCAGTGACATTGCAGGCTCAGGGAAGGAGCTAAATAAAATGCTTAGAGTCTCAAATCAAGAGATATCAAAACAAAAACTAAAAATAAATACCAAGAAGACAAAAGTCTTGGTTATAGACAAGAAAGAAGGTGGACGTAGCACTGACATACGAATAAGCAGCTAACAACTCGAGGAAGTAACTGAGATTTCGGTATCTCAGTTGCAATGTGGAGGAAAACAATAAATATCGCAAGGAAATAGAGAGAAGAAAAGCACTGGGCAAGAGTGCTGTCCAAAATAACAAAAAACTTCTGCTGTAGAAGCACATCAGCTTCCACACTAAGATTTGAAAAGACCTGTGTATGGAGTGTCCTGACGTACGGATCTGAAACCTGAATGTTAACTATGCAGGAGAAAACAGTTCGCCTCGAACCTGCGGGAGTGTGGTTCTGGGCGAGAATTACATGAACTAGCTAGGCTGACAGAAAAACGAATGAGACGGTTCTACAAAAAATAGGAGAGAAGAAGAATTACTGGAAGTTATTGGAAAACGCAAAGAAAATCTCATTGGACACTTCTTTTCTTCTACAAGACTTTCGAAGGCAAGATCGTACGGAAGACACAGAGGGGACGACTGAGAACATCTTATTTAAAAAGTAGGATTAGTGAGATGGGACATTCTTCATACATGGAAATGACGAGAACTGCTGAAGAGAGAAAGCTATGGTTGCGGAGATAAGACTTAGCCTTTTGAGAGAAGAAGAAGATGTACTTAAAACGAGATTTTATCAACAGTAACGACCAAATACGACTTTGAAATGAATCCATTTTAACGATAGCTAATGTTTCATTATTTACACTTCAACAGTCTCCACTCCGGTTTGCAGATTTTCAGATTTTAAGTTTGCTGTGAGTAGCAGAAACATCGATAGCGTAGCGCGGTGGTCAGGACATTACATTTGAGTTCGTGAGGAACGAGTTTCAGATCGACATTGGCTCGTCCAGATTTAGGTATTCTTCTGCTTCCCTAAAACTTTTTAAGGTAAAATTACCTTAAAAAGCAAGGACACGGTCGATATCCTTATACTTGTACGATTTACTCTTTGTCGTTCTTTGCTGTGTGATCTGCCGTTTTAAAAGATGAAATGTGATGCCTATGCATCACCAAATTTTCTGTGAATTGTCTTACACTCTCTAGGAGAAATTTACACTTAGTTTTGTGTGAATCGACATTCTGTGTTATATTTTTAATACTATTTGATTAAACACCTCGCCTTCTGTTTAGTAGATGCCTCATTGCATTTCGAATATTATCTCATCTCCTATAATCTCCTCTCATCGCTCACCTCATCGCATCTCCTCTCTCCCATTTCATGTCATTGCACTACATCTCCTCTCATCTATCACCCATCTATTTCCTCTCAACTTCCTCCCATCTCCTATGTCACCTCCTCTCATCTATCTTCAATTTTCTGTCATATCTTTTATCTATTCTACTATCTTCTCTCCTACCTCCTATTCTATCTCCCGTTCTTCCTCTTGTCCTAGCTCCTCTTCTGTCTCCTTTCCGATCTCCTATCGCCTCTTCTCTCCCATCTCCTGTCCTCTCCTATCCTCTTCTCTCCAATCTCCCTTCTCATCTCCTATCTCCTCTCCTATGTCCTGTCCTATCTTCTCTCCACTCTCCTCTTCCATCTCTTCCCCGTTCCTCCCTCCACCCCTTCGCCTGCTCTTCCCATGACTTGTCCTCTCGCCACTCGTCCCCTCTCCTCCTACCACTCTCCTTGCTTCATCTCTCTCCCTTCTTTCTGTTCTTTTCTACATACCTGCTACACAATTTTCTGTTTATGTAAATACTTTTGTGATGTGGTTATCCCTTTCCTCTATTTCAGCATAATCTGCTTTTTAAACATATTGTGTTAATTAATTTTTACTCTGGTATATCTTCCTTTTGTCTGCGTCCATAGTTGACTGGTCAGCGTACACCTCTGCCACGTGAAGGACCTGGGTTCGACACCTGGTGTAGCCAAGGATTTCACCTTGGTGGGAGGACTGGAAAGAATTGCTCTCAGACTCGTAATACCAATTGAGGAGCTACTTGAATGAGAAATAGCGACTCTACAGTTTGGAAAGTTGGCGAAACGGCTGGCAGAGCAGTGTGCTGAGCACATTCCTCTCCGCACCGCATCTGCAAGACCCTGCGATGCAGAGGCTGACAGGGCGGCCGTCGATGTCCCTTGGGCCTTCAAAGTCTGGAGGAGGATTTAGTTTTTTATGTCTTACTATTACCAGAAATGGGAGTAAGAAATATTAAACTTCCTGGCAGATTAAAACTGTGTGCAGGACCGAGACTCGAACTCGGGACCTTTGCCTTTCGCGGGCAAGTGCTCTACCAACTGAGCTACCCAAGCACCACTTGCCCGCGAAAGGCAAATGTCCCGAGTTCGAGTCTCGGTCCGGCACACAGTTTTAATCTGCCAAGAAGTTTCATATCAGCGCACACTCCGCTGCAGAGTGAAAATCTCATTCAAAAAATATTAATTAAAAACAGCAATAATCGCATTATCATTGCGAAATGCAAATGAATGTGTTACACGTCAAGCGCTTACCACCATTACTAATGCTCATTCAGGACAAGATTGTGTCTACAAGCAAGAACACTGAAGGTGATTAGAAAGGTGGTCGCGGCAAACGGGCCGTCGCGGCTTGTGGGAAGCAGCCTGTAGCTCTGTGGGCGCTCTTTCCGCCGATCCGCACCGAGGCCGTGGTGGGAGCCGCGGAGCTCGGGCTCGCACCGTTAGGTGGCTGCAGTAAGCGCGCCGTGGCACAATTTGCCGTAATGTTCGGCTATTGAGGGGCCGGGTCGACGGCCGCCGGCCTCGGGGCGGCCGAGCGCGCGAGCGGCACGGCGAGCCAGCGCTGGAGACGCGGCACACACGCCGCGCACCCAGTCTCTGCCCGGCTGTGTATGTCGCACTGCACCGCAGGGCATCTGCGTCTACGAGGGGTGGCCGTTAAGTTTTGATTACCATGCGGAAAAAATCAAGGCACCACCAGGAAACCTGGTGTTAGTACTTCAGCACAAAACGACACCTTTTCCCCAACTATTGGGAGGTTCGTACGCTATTCTGTGGCATCTAGTAGTCAGGCCTACTAGATGAGTGGCCTGCCAAGGGTGTGCAGTTATTGTTCGTACTTCAGAAACATTTTCATGGTTATCATACCCACTGCAACTATGCTTGAAATATGAGCCCTAGTGCCTATCAGTTGAGCTATAATTTATTCTTGTCCTTATTTCTTACTGCAACGGAATGGATAACGCATCTGACTAAAATATAGTGCACATTTCCGATGGACTCACTCCACCATGGCAAGGCCACATTTCCTTCCTGCGGTATATACGAGGTGTGGCTAGAAAAAAACCGGACTAGTACTGGTGAAACAATAAAACGAATGCAATAAGGCTGAAAGTAGCGTGGCCTGTCACGTGACTTTCGCTCCGCCTACTGCTCGAGTTTCATCTGCCTCCTGCACTCAGTCTGCCCGTGGCGTCTGTTTTAAGTAGTTGACGTTTTGTCTGTGCGTCGGAAAATGTTGAGTGTACAGAAAGAACAGCGTGTTAACATCAAATTTTGTTTCAAACTAGGAAAATCTGCAAGTGAAACGTTTGTAATGTTACAACAAGTGTACGGCGATGATTGTTTATCGCGAACACAAGTGTTTGAGTCGTTTAAACGATTTAAAGATGGCCGCGAAGACACCAGTGATGACACTCGCACTGGCAGACCATTGTCAGCAAAAACTGATGCAAACATTGAAAAAATCGGTAAACTTGTTCGACAAGATCGCCGTTTAACAATCAGAGCAGATTGTTAAACGGCGATCTTGTCGAACAAGTTTACCGAATCTTTCGGTACTTCATTTTCTCCCACACTCTCTTAAACTCATTCATTAGCAACAAAACGAATTTACTGACTTTCATGCAGCACTAGGAAAAATCATGCTTTACCCAACTAAATTCGCTACTGTCTCAAGCAAATCACATAGAGTAAATACACATAATAAATCACACTGACAGTATAGAACACATCTCTAAAAAGCAAATGTATGGTTTTCTACTCGTTCTGGTTTCCCACATCAAACAATAGTCACCCCAGATTCACAGGTCACTGACCCACGTAATAATTTTCCTACGATAAACACTGGAGGATTTGTGCACATCTCCCTGTACAATGAAACCCACATGGAGTTGCTGGGTAGATGGCTGGCTCCCCTTAATGCACTCTCAGAGTTTCTGAATATCATATTGGCGTCACACGAATGTATCTCGTAATGGAAATTTTGGTATCTTATTTATCTCACACACGGATCCTCAACTGAATGCTAGGACAAGCACTTCTAATTCTTTTTATTGTCTCATAGTTTGGTTGAGATTCACACTGTACTCACTACGTGGAAGTGCTTGTCTCTAATTCAAGTTGTGCACACGGAAATCTTAATTATTTTCGACTGAGATTTACACAGGCAAGTATTTCATCTTAATACTACCACACGCTAGTATTTCGTCTTATAATTACAACTCGTGGTTTCTTTGTCACTTCCGAAGAATCCTATGTTCCCTATCAATTTTTTTTACCTGCCTATCTTTTCCCGAACAATTTACGTGAGCCTCCCACCAAAAGTTTCTGAAAAGAGAAATTATTAGTTCATCTACTCTTAAATATTCCACATGCATATCATTTTCATTTAAATTTGTTTTTCTGGAGCACACATAGAGCACGTCTTCACACCTCAGGAACCAGTGACAAAGAGCTGAAACATGGCCATTAATCCGGTCATCCCGCGCTTCCGCAGTAGTGGGGGAGAACCTTGCCACCGTATTGGTCAGCCACATTCCAGGCCCTCTGGTATACTTCCTCTCTTTGGTTCGTCCAAAGGCGACCAGAGAACCGTCTCAAAGATGATTATAGAATCTGCCTTCACTGTCTGTGGTCAGCAGACAACCAGCCATTCATTCAATTCACAAACATTACCAAACTGGATTCAGGGATCTATTTTTAAGGAAGTGCACATCTGAATAATTAAACAAACATATTGCCCTTCTGTCCTACATTGGTATCGGGCTTTGGTGTATTAAGTAAAATGGTGTTATTCTACGAAAAACGCTGTTCTGACAAGAACAACAAAGTATGTTGTTGTACATCTTTTCAATGTCGGGCAGTACTGTACCCTTTCACTATACCCGACCTTGATTGTAGAAGTCCATTTCGGCCGATCTGGAAAAGTTCCATCTCATCGTCATAATGAAAATGTCTGCACATATTGGCTGCAGCGTCTATGAAAACAGGTTGTTGGTGTGAAGTCAGAAGAATACGAGGTTGAAGTAAAGTCAGAAGAATACGAGGTTGAAGTAAAATTTAACAGCCCAAAGAAGCAAAGAAGCGTGACTGGGTGCTGTGGTGAATTATAGTGGTGTGAATTACGAAAGCACCTTAAGCGATATATGTCACAAGCGACATTGCTCCATGAATCTTGGACCATACATGCGAGGGGCGTTCAATAAGTAATGTAACACTTTCTTCCTCTTCTAATTTCGGCTGAAAAAATACGGAATTTGTTGTGGGACATCGTGAAATATTCTCGCTTCAGCCTCTATAGTTGCATCAAGTTCCGACAGATGATGGCGCTAGAAGTAGTCTTCAACATGGCGTCTGTGCGTTCCAAGCAGAGAGTTTTCGCTGAGTTTCTTTTGGTGGATAACCAGAGAATCGTAGATATTCATAGGCGACTGCAAAATATCTACGGAGTCCTGAACAGTGAACAAAAGCACGGCGAGTCGTTGGGTGAGGCGTCTGTCATCATCGCAACCAGGTCGCGTATACCTGTCCGATCTCTTGCGTGCTGTGATTTCGGCAATTCTGGAACATGCGGACACTCCTGTTCGAGATGATCGACGTATCACAGTCGAACACCTCGCTGCTCAACTGGACGTCTCTGTTGGCAGTGCTGACACACTCGCCCACCAACTGGGTTACTGCAAAGCTTGAGCGCGGTGGGATCCTCATTGCCTAACACAAGACCATAAAGAGCAACGAAGGGCCATCTAAGCGGGATTGCTTCCGCGTCACGAGCCTGATCGTCAAAGTTTGTTGTCTAACATCGTCACAAACGATGAAACATGGGTTCATCACTTTGAACCGGAGACAAAACGGCAATCATCGAGTGGCGCCACATCATCTCTCCTCCGAATAAAAAGTTCAAAGTCGTAGTCTCAGCCGGTAAATTCATGGCGACAGGGTTCTGTAATTCTGAAGGGGTTATTCTGTTTGATGTCCTCCCTGATGGTGCAACAATCAACTCTGAAGTGTATTGTGCTCACGAAACTGAAGAGACCTCTGTGCGTTCGTAAACACAAAAACGCAAACGAATTTCTCCTTCTCCACGACGAGGCCTCACTAAAGATTGTGCACCCGAGGAGAACTAACAAAACTTCATCGGACTGTTCTTTCTTACCCACCCTACAGCCCGAATCTCACACCTTCCGACTTCCATCTGTTTGGCCCAATGAAGGATGCACTCAGCGCAAGCAGTACGTGCGTGACGGCCATGTTGATACAGCAAGACGTTGGCTCCGACGTCGAGAGTAGAGTAATACCGTGCGGGGATATTGGCCCTCCCAGTATGGTGAGGTGACGCCTTCGCGTTGAACGGTGATTATGTTGAAAAACGGGGCTTTGTAGCGCAAAGACTGGGGAATAATATCGTGTACTGGATTCATCAATAAAACAAAACTGCTTTCAGAAAAAAATATAATGCATAAGTTACTGAACGCACCTCGTAGAATGAACTGCCACAGTATAGTGCAATTCGCAACTGAAGGAAATATGCAAAGGGGACAAACAGAAATGGCAGTCTATTCAAAGACAATAATTACACAGAAGTCACCGCGATTTATGATGGCCCCCCGGACATTATAAAAGGTGGGACACGGTTCTTAACATGGAGTGTCATCAGGTCCTCGGAAGGCAGTGCATGCTCAAGAACTGCTCCCCAGTCTTGCTACAATGTTGGTAAAGATTTCTTGTCGTAGGGCGTTCCATTCTTCCAATAGCGATGTTGACAACTGCGGGATGGTTGTCGGTGCATGTGGTCGTGCTTGGTTCAAATGGCTCTGAGCACTATGGGACTTAACTTCTGAGGTCATCAGTCCCCTAGAACTTAGAACTACTGAAACCTAACTAACCTAAGAACATCACGCACATCCATGCCCGAGGCTGGATTCCAACCTGCGACCGTAGCGGTCGCGTGGGTCCAGACTGTAGCGCCTAGAACCGCTCGGCCACACCGGCCGGCAAAGTGGTCGTGCTGCTATGTGCTCGATGGGATTTAAGTTGGGGGAACGGGTACGACAGTGCATTCGCTGAATGTCCTCTGGTTGCAGAAGCTCCTCCATCTACTCTGGTCGGCGCGGTCGCGCATTGTCATTCATGAGAACGAAGTCAGGGCAGAATTCACCTCTGAAAAGACGCACATGGGGGAGGAGTACATTGTCACAACAACGTTGACCGATGAACTTCCCACGTTCAATGATTTGGAGATCAGATGCCTCCCCACACGACAACCCCTGGACTACCGAAACAGTGCTGGACGTACCGTCATATGACGAAAGGTGGGAACGCGTAGTGCACCTGTAAACATTGTCATACATGATCGTTTTGCTGGTCCAGGTGTTATGCTGTGGGGAGGCAAAATACCGCATGAGCGTACTGACACTCAACTCTTCGAACACCATACTCTCACCAGTCAAAGTTATTGTGACTCTTCTGTATTCTTTCCCCATGTGCGTCTTTCCAGAGCGCATTCGTCCCTGATTTCATTCTTGTGGATGACACTGCGTGACTGTATCGAAGAGCGCATTTGGAGGAGCTTTTGGTAAAATGGACTGGCGAATAGACTGGCCTGCCATTTCCCCAACTTAAATCCCAAAATCCCATCAAGTATGTCTAGGTTGCGTTGAGGAGATGTGTTACAACACATCCACTTGGCCGGCCGAAGTGGCCGTGCGGTTAAAGGCGCTGCAGTCTGGAACCGCAAGACCGCTACGGTCGCAGGTTCGAATCCTGCCTCGGGCATGGATGTTTGTGATGTCCTTAGGTTAGGTAGGTTTAACTAGTTCTAAGTTCTAGGGGACTAATAACCTCAGCAGTTGAGTCCCATAGTGCTCAGAGCCATTTTGAACATCCACTTGCACCAACGACCATCCAGCTGCTGTCATCGTGCTGGCGGAGGAATGGAACGGCCTGCCACTAGAAGTCGTTAACAACCTTATGGCCAGCATGGAGGCACGTTGGAGAGTTTGCATAGCTGTCCGTTGAGATCACACGCCCTATTAAGAACCATGTTCCGACCGTTTGTAATGCCCACGAGACTAACATAAAGGCCGGCGGCTGTGGACGAGCGGTTCTAGGTACTTCAGTCCAGAACCGCGCTGCTGCTACGGTCGCAGGTTCGAATCCTAACTCAGGCATGGATGTGTATGATGCCCTTAAGTTAGTTAAATCCCATCGAGCACATTGCAGCACGACCACTTTGCCGGCCGGTGTGGCCGAGCGGTTCTAGGCGCTACAGTCTGGGCCCAAGCGACCGCTACGGTCGCAGATTCGAATCCAGCCTCGGGCATGGATGTGCGTGATGTTCTTAGGTTAGTTAGGTTTCAGTAGTTCTAAGTTCTAGGGGACTGATGACCTCAGATGTTAAGTCCCATAGTGCTCAGAGCCATTTGAACCATTCGAGCATAAAGCGCAACCACTTCAGTGTCGTTTTTGTCTTCGAAAAAATTTGTAATTTCTAACTGTGTATTTCCTTCAGTTACCTTGTGTAGCATACTGTGCAGTTCTCTCTATGCGTGGTCCAAGTTTGACCGAGCTATGTAACTTGTCAATGAGGCATCATGCAAAAGTTACTTTGGTCGTTAATTTATGCACACCAGTGTAGCTGGGTAGGTCTCGTGAACCGAAAATAACACCTTGGACAGCTTGCCGCGCATCTTCGTTTCCACAAGCTCTCGTAAATACATCGTGATATTTCGATACTACCTTCTTGTGCTGGTTTTTCCCTTACCAGTACAATTCATTAACACCACATAACACCAGTCCCAAAAAGCACTCACAATCAGCCTGCCAGATGATGGTCTGATCTTCGACTTTTCCGTCTCATGTTTCCACAGTCTGCTTTGCTACTCTGTGTTGGGATCTTAGTGATATACCTCGCACTCGTCTATGCCGATCAGGCGGCTAAGGAAATCATCTACATTGGCCTGACACTGCTGCAAAGTTCCCGCTGCTGCCTCGTTTACGGCTGGGTGTTCCAATGAGTACGAGCAGCAGCGAAATCCTACGGGCAGCGTCCTCTGCCATGTCCAAAGTGTAGTGCAAAATATTGATTAACTAAATGCTTGGTGTCTGTTATGGCCGAAAGAACAGACACCACGCATTCATACAATTTGATAGGCCCAGCTGGGCAGTGGATCCAATTCTTCAGTGTGGATGCAGAAATAGGTTCGACCTCCTGCAGAAATCTCAGAGAGCGAACGTGGAGGAAATGGACGGGAACTGTGAATCGGTGGCGCTCGATGGGAATGTGGATCGGTCTTGAGGAGTGCCACCGCAGTCCGTGCTATTGCGATAAAGCTGTCTCGCGGCTGGCGCTGTCGTTACCGCACCAGCCTAGTCAGGAGGATATCCCGGGTTCGAATCCCGGATCGGTGCGTATTTTCATTCGTTGCCGCTGATTCCGCGTAATGTCCCAATGCAGCTGACAGCAGTGATCCCCACCCTTCCCTTTTCTTTCTTCCCTTCTCCAACTTCAAATTACATACAAAATACTGATAACTGCCCGGTGACTGATTTTCACTTTTTCCGCTATCGAGATTCCCGGTTCTTCGGAGAAGGATAGCCTGTCATTTATTGTTTGACAATATGAAACGATATTTCATTTTATCAATGGGCTGTCTCGTTTTCTTATGCTTTTCTGTTGACGAGCTGCGGTACCGTGGTGCGCGGATTACAATGGTTACCAGAACGGTAGACTTGAAATAAAAAATCAGTTGCATACACCGAGGTGAAAAGTCATGGGATACCTGCAAATACCTTGTCGGGTGCCGGCCGGAGTGGCCGTGCGGTTCTGGGCGCTACAGTCTGTAACCGAGCAACCGCTACGGTCGCAGGTTCGAATCCTGCCTCGGGCATGGATGTGCGTGATGTCCTTAGGTTAGTTACGTTTAATTAGTTCTAACAAGAGAACCTTCCCACCGCACCTCCCTCAGATTTAGTTATAAGTTGGCACAGTGGATAGGCCTTGAAAAACTGAACACAGATCAATCGAGAAAACAGGAAGAAGTTTTGTCGAACTATGAAAAAAACAAGCAAAATACACAAATTGAGTAGTCGATGTGTAACATAAGCCACATCAAGGACAATGTGATCTGAGGAGAGCCGTGGTATCGTGGTTAACATCAGCAACTGCGGAACGAGAGGACCCCGGTTCTAGTCTTCACTCGAGTAAAAATTTTAACTTTTTTATTTTCTAGCAATTGACGTGTGTCAATTATCAAAGTTCAGGCACTCACACAATAAACTTCGCTCTCGAAAATTCCAGGACATGTTTAGATTTGCTTGGACATATGCAGGATTTGACGGTCTACACACGGAAAAATTGGAAAACGTTAAAAACATATGTTTTGACAGAGCACAGGGAAAACTGTGTGACTGTGAAACTGTTGCATTCATTTGTTGCAGTTTATGTGACAAACTCTTATGTTTTCATCACTTTTTTGGGAGTTATTATCACATCCACAAGAAAACCTAAATCGGGCAAGGTAGAAGAATCTTTTTACCCATTCGCCAAGTGTACAAGTTAGGTGGGTCGACAACATATTCCTGTCATGTGACGCACATGCCGTCACCAGTGTCGTACAGAATATATCAGACGTGTTTTCCTGTGGAGGAATCGGTTGACCTATGACCTTGCGATCAAATGTTTTCGGTTCCCATTGGAGAGGAACTTACTTTCGTCTACTAATCGCACGGTTTTGCGGTGCGGTCGCAAAACACAGACACTAAACTTATTACAGTGAACAGAGACGTCAATGAACGAACTGACAGATCATAACTTTGCGAAAATAAATAAAGTAAAATTTTCACCCGGGGGAAGACTTAAACCAAGGACCTCTCGTTCCGCAGTTGTTCACGCTAACCACGGGACCACGGCGCTCCTGAACTGTCAGTTCTCCCATTGGAGAGGAACTTACTTTCGTCTACTAATCGCACGGTTTTGCGGTGCGGTCGCAAAACACAGACACTAAACTTATTACAGTGAACAGAGACGTCAATGAACGAACTGACAGATCATAACTTTGCGAAAATAAATAAAGTAAAATTTTCACCCGGGGGAAGACTTAAACCAAGGACCTCTCGTTCCGCAGTTGTTCACGCTAACCACGGGATCACGGCGCTCCTGAACTGACAGTATGCTTGATGTTGCTTATCTTGCACATGGACTACTCAGTTTGTATATTTTACTTATTTTTTCCATAGTTTCTCACAACTTCTTCCTGTTTTCTCGATTGATCTGTGTTCAGTTTTTCAAGGCCTGTCCACTGTGCCAACTTATAACTAAATCTGAGGGGGGTGCGATGGGGAGGTTCCCTTGTAAGTTCTAGGCGACTGATGACCTCAGAAGTTAAGTCGCATACTGCTCAGAGCCATTTGAACCTTGTCGGGCCTCCGCTTGCCCAGCGTAGTGCAGCAACTCGACATCACATGGACTCAATAAGTCGTTGGAAGTCCTCTGTCGAAATGTTGAGCGGTGCTGCCTCTATAGCCGACCATAACTGCGAATGTGTTGCCGGTGCAGGAAGTTGTGCACGAATGTGAATACCTACAAATGGTCTCCAAGTAGCCGAACATAGCCAATTCCAGTCAATGATCAGTTCAGTTGGACCTGAGGACGCAGTCCATTCCACGTAAACACAGCGCACACCATTACGGAGCCGCCACCAGTTGCACAGTGCCTTATTGACAACTTGGGTCCACGGCTTCGTGGGTCTGCACCACGCTCGAACCCTGCCATCAGCTCTTACGAGGGCAGTTCAATAAGTAATGCAACACATTTTTTTCTCGGCCAATTTTGGTTGAAAAAACCGGAAATTTCTTGTGGAATATTTTCAAACATTCCCGCTTCGTCTCGTATAGTTTCATTGACTTCCGACAGGTGGCAGCGCTGTACGGAGCTGTTAAAATGGCGTCTGTAACGGATGTGCGTTGCAAACAACGAGCAGTGATCGAGTTTCTTTTGGCGGAAAACCAGGGCATCTCAGATATTCATAGGCGCTTGCAGAATGTCTACGGTGATCTGGCAGTGGACAAAAGCACGGTGAGTCGTTGGGCAAAGCGTGTGTCATCATCGCCGCAAGGTCAAGCAAGACTGTCTGATCTCCCGCGTGCGGGCCGGCCGTGCACAGCTGTGACTCCTGCAATGGCGGAGTGTGCGAACACACTCGTTCGAGATGATCGACGGATCACCATCAAACAACTCAGTGCTCAACTTGACATCTCTGTTGGTAGTGCTGTCACAATTGTTCACCAGTTGGGATATTCAAAGGTTTGTTCCCGCTGGGTCCCTCGTTGTCTAACCGAACACCATAAAGAGCAAAGGAGAACCATCTGTGCGGAATTGCTTGCTCGTCATGTGGCTGAGGGTGACAATTTCTTGTCAAAGATTGTTACAGGCGATGAAACATTGGTTCATCACTTCGAACCTGAAACAAAACGGCAATCAATGGAGTGGCGCCACACCCACTCCCCTACAAAGAAAAAGTTTAAAGCCATACCCTCAGCCGGTAAAGTCACGGTTACAGTCTTCTGGGACGCTGAAGGGGTTATTCTGTTCGATGTCCTTCCCCATGGTCAAACGATCAACTCTGAAGTGTATTGTGCTACTCTTCAGAAATTGAAGAAACGACTTCAGCGTGTTCGTAGGCACAAAAATCAGAACGAACTTCTCCTTCTTCATGACAACGCAAGACCTCACACAAGTCTTCGCACCCGCGAGGAGCTCACAAAACTTCAGTGGACTGTTCTTCCTCATGCACCCTACAGCCCCGATCTCGCACCGTCGGATTTCCATATGTTTGGCCCAATGAAGGACGCAATCCGTGGGAGGCACTACGCGGATGATGAAGAAGTTATTGATGCAGTACGACGTTGGCTCCGACATCGACCAGTGGAATGGTACCGTGCAGGCATACAGGCCCTCATTTCAAGGTGGCGTAAGGCCGTAGCATTGAATGGAGATTACGTTGAAAAATAGTGTTGTGTAGCTAAAAGATTGGGGAATAACCTGGTGTATTTCAATGCTGAATAAAACAACCCCTGTTTCAGAAAAAAAATGTGTTGCTTTAATTATTGAACTACCCTCGTATTAACGGAAATCGGGACTCATCAGACCAGGCCACGGTTTTCCAGACTTCTGAGGTCCAGCTGATATGGTCTCGAGCCCAGGAGAGGTACTGCAGGCGATGTCGTGCTGTTAGCAAAGGCACTCGCTTCGGTCGTCTGCTGCCATAACTGATGAACGTTATATTTCACCGCAGTGTCCTAACGGTTAGATTCGTCCCACATTGATTTCTGTAATTTTACGCAGTGTCACTTGTCTGGTAGTACTAACAACACTATGCAATCGCCACTTGTCTCTGTCATTAAGTGTCTCCGCGAGTGAATTGCGCGTGGTTAGAGGTAACGCCTGAAATTTGGTATTCTCGGCTCACTCGTGACACTATGTATCTCGGAAAGTTGAATTCCCTAAAGATTTTCGAAATGGAATGTCCCATGCGTGAAAGTCTGTTAATTTCCGTCGTGCGGTCATAATCACCTCGGACACGCCTTCACATGAATCACCGGAGTACAAACGTCAGCTTCGCCAGTGCACTGCCTTTTATATATTGAGTACGCGATACTACCGCCATCTGTGTGTCTGTATATCGCTATCCCATGACTTATGTCACCTCAGTGTAAGTTCACTTTTTCGAGATGATAATTAAAACTTTATGACTACGCTCGCACATTTAGATCTACATTTGTACTTCAGTAGTCACCATAGCGTACGTGGGTAAGAACACGTAGTCGTTCTGAATTGTGCACTCCTTCCCCCTCCCAATCTATCTGCAGATGATTCGTGGGAGGATGGAAATCCGCACCCTTCTCTGTAAGGCTATCACGCCAGACTTAGCCACAGACCGAGAAAGCGGAGGCTGTCACAGAAAGTTTAGGGCTCTATCCAGATCTGAGCAGCAAGTTCATCGAGGGACATTTGTCATTCTGTGTAACCCAGAAAATCAGTAATTACTTCAAGACAAAAACATTGGAACGGTACAAATATTTAAGAAGACAACAAACTTAATGTTAGGTGCTGTGATTACGTTCAAAAGTGGTGTGAGTGTTGGTGAAGAAATGGAAGTAGCGAGTAGCATATGTACAATGACAAAAGATTTGCAGAGCTGCAATAACTCTTCGTACGTAATCCAGTGGATTGCTCCCCAGAGTGAGACCGTCTCAGGGAATTGTTATTAACTAATTCCGATCACAATTAAGAATATTCGAAATAGAAAAACTTCAGAATGAGATTTTCACTCTGCAGCGGAGTGTGCGCTGATATGAAACTTCCTGGCAGATTAAAACTGTGTGCCGGACCGAGACTCGAACTCGGGACCTTTGTCTATCTCGGGCAAGTGCTCTACCATCTTTATTTATTTATTTTTTTTAATCCCATTTTTGTTCACTTTTGTTCGTTGCATCTGCTCGGGGCGGACGTCGTAAGACATCCGTTTAAAGTTCGTTGTTGATCCCTTAGCTCAGTTTTTTATTACAGAGGGTAGCTAAACCTTCTGACTGAACACGCTGAACTACTGTGCCGGCTTGCTCGGGGCAGACGTCGTAAGACATCCGTGTAAGTTCGTTGTTGACCGATTAACTCAGTTTTTTTTATTACAGAGGGCTGCTTACCCTCTGACCTAACACGCTGAGCTACCGTGTCGGTACCATCTGAGCTACCCAAGCACGACTCACACCCTGTCCTCACAGCTTTACTTCCGTCAGTACCTCGTCTCCTACTTTCCAAACTTCCAAGAATAGCGAAATTGTCTAAAATGAAGACCAGCTTGCGTTTATGAAGGTCATTCAAGAAGTAATGCAACACATTTTTTTATGAAAGTAAGTTCTTTTTATTCAGGATTCCAGTACACTATATTATTTACCATTCTTTTGGATACAAAATCTAATTTCCCAACACAATCTGCGTTCAGTGCGACGATCTTATGACACCTTACTGGGAGGCCTGTATACCCGCATGGTACCACTCTACCGAACGACGTCGGAACCAACGTCTTGCTGCATCAGCAACCACTCCATCATGCACGAACTGCTTTCGGCAGAGTGCAGTTCTAGGCGCTTCAGTCCGGAACTGCGCTGCTGCTACAGTCGCAAGTTCGAATCCTGCCTCTGGCATGGATGTGTGTGATGTCCTTAGGTTAGTTAGGTTTAAGTAGTTATAACTTTAGGGGACTGATGACCTCAGATGTTAAGTCCCATAGTGCTCAGAGCCATTTGAACCATTTTCACTCTCTCCGGCCCGGCGGACTGACGACGACGGCCCGTGTGCCGGCCAGCCGCCACATCTGTCTAGGTGAATAGCGGGCTGGTACCCAAGTCCGACATCAGTTACATGATTTGCAAACGTACAGAAAACGTCAGCACACGTTGACATGGCATGACACTAGACGCAGCAGATGGGGTACACAGTTTCCATCCTAGGGATGGGGGTGAGGTTGGGGGGGGGGGGGGTGGCGGGAGGAGAGGAGGGGGGAGAAGTGCCGACAGGAAGGGGATCCTACAACCCTATACTATTAACACCGCCATATCCGCAAATTAACATGCCGACCCCATGAGAAAACGGGCAAAAACCACGAAAAAGAAGTTATCCTATGTTATAGTATACAAAAAAGAATGTTTGATGTTTGTTTTCTATGCCTTCCTATGTGGTTCATACAACACCAATAAAACTTTGGTGAGTTATCGTGTACATGTCCACGAATGTTTCTGTGACGGTTTCAGCACATACTAACACGGCGAAACACTAGACGCAGCAGATGAGGGTGGTGAAAAGGGAGTGACATAGACGTTTAGGTCAGAAACGTCTGGAGCAATATCTATCAAATGTTGCATATACGCAGCTAATCATTCGTATAATTATTTGTATAAAAATATTGTACGGTTAATATGATATGTTATGTTAATCGGGGACCGAGAAACTACGGAGAGGCTCCGTGCCCGCCACAGCCGCAGTGGTCCGCAACCCCACGACGACTACGGCAGTCCACTTCACCCCTCCGCCGCCACACACCGAACCCAGGGTTATTGTGCGGTTCGGCCCCAGGTGGACCTCCCAGGGAACGTCTCACACCAGTGTAACCCCTATGTTTGCGTGGCAGAGTAATGGTGGTGTACGCGTACGTGGAGAACTTGTTTGCTCACCAATGACCGACATAGTGTAGCTGAGGCGGAATAAAGGGAACCAGCCCGCATTCGCCGAGGCAGATGGAAAACCGCCTAAAAACCATCCACAGACTGGCCGGCTCACCGTATCTCTACACTAATCCGCCGTTCAGATTCGTGTCGGGGACCGGCGCTCCTTCACGCCCGGAAAGCCGTGCGTTAGACCGCACGACGGTTAATATACTTCAGTCGCCGCTAAGGATGAGGGCAGGGTTAGGAAAACGTGATATGTAAAAATATTCGATAATGACGATATTAGTACCAAATTCACAGATTTAGGGGTAGCTAGGATTACTTGCGACAGTCACGACGGCGTTTCAGCCGTAGACCAGGGAGTGGAAGAGGGGTGCGAAGACAGGGACATACCAGCATATCTCTGTAACGGCTGAAAGAGTTTCTATCAGAAGTGTTACACAAATTACTTGCTATTTCCAAAATTTGCCGTGACGAGACACGTGTAGCACCCATACGGCTCAGGGTTTGGGGTGAAAAGACATGAGATAAAAGCGTAACTTAGGCACACCATGAGCAATTTCAACCAAATTTGATGTGTACATGACTCATTTTTTGTATAAAAATATTGTGTTAGTGAGATATCCCTGCTAACACTAAGACTGAAGATGACAATGAGATGCACTGACTTGCAGGAAAGTTTGAAAACGACCTGTTGGTATTTCTTTCCCGTAATTAGTTGTCTTGGGATGCTTTAAAATATGAAGCAGAATCCATTATTCGCATTGTTCACTGCCTGAACTACATCTTGAGTGTGAGCACTGCAGCGAGCCAATAATTTTGCCAGCGTGCTTCGGAGTCACACATCACGCCACACGGCTCAATACCTCAGGTATATTTAGCGTCCTTTCTAATGTCGCACGGTGTAAAATATCGGAGAGGTAGAGAGTTGTCAGCGGCAGACCTTTTTTCAAAACCGATGATCAGTCACTGGCGCAACTGCAGGTGTCTTCAGAATTCAGACAAAACTGTAGGGTGAAATTTGTTAAATATAGGGATGAAATATGTATAAAACTTGCGTGAAATATGAAAAATGTATGTGATAGCCAAATTTTTGAATTGTTTTTGCAGGAGACGGAAAGACCTAAAATAATGTATATTCCAAAGCATTTGAATAAACATTTTCAGTTCTATGAAATGTATTCGCAATTGCGAATACGGACAACCATCAGCTCTATAACGATGACGAGAATAAAAATCTACTCTGGATGGGGACACGAACCCGGATTGCCCACTTATCGCGAGCGGTAGCCCGAGCACGTCTCAAGGCCAGACCCAAACTTCCGTATGTCGTCGACCATGTGTCGACAACCAGTACTCGTACACCCATTACGTATATACCTGTGCAGGACGATATCCCTAATGCCACATTCTTCTTGCAGCTGATCTTGCCAGATGTTATATTCTTCCACATTCCTACCAAGACTATATATCGTCACCGCTCCACCCTTCCCCCCCCCCCCCCCCCGTCGGTCCCACAAACCCTACTACTCCCACGAGGAGAATCCCGTCGTGTGTACCGCTTCTTCTTGCAGACTCATGAGCAGGATACATTTACACGCCACTGGCAAATACAAAGACATATCAGGAGTTTATTAAATGCAAGAAAACGCCGGGAATGGCGCAACACATGCCCAATACTCGACGTTACACTCCCCATTAACACTTCCAATCTTCCAAGCACTGGAAAGCACTCCATCGACTCACTGGCAATAGCCTCATACTTTACTACCCTCTTCTTCTCTATAACCATCGCTTACCTGACAACATGAGCAAAGCTAAACACTTTGCATCCTATCTGTCTGAGATCTTCTCCATCCCTGATGACCCGCATTTTGATTACTCTCTTTTCCCTACCCCCCCCCCCCCCCCCCCCATAATCGTTCAAATACCGCTGTCCCACCCCTGGCTCCCAGCTTGCAGTCCTTGGAGAACATACCACACACGGAATTAAATACAGCAATTACAGTAAGCGACATAAAACATGTACTTCACAAAAAGCGCAAGACTTCCCCTGGTCAAGAGCTCCATTACTTATCGACACCTCAAAGAATGTCCTCTCTTCTTTCTCGTCACCCTTCCCACGCTTTATACAATTGTTCTCTCCTACTGTCCTCTATAATAAAAACATCCAAAATCCTCCTTTTCTGAAGCTCCACAAACCTCCTACTGACACCTTCATCTACCACCCCCGAGTGGTTCTAGGCGCTTCAGTCTGGAACCGCATGACCACTGTAGTCGCAGGTTCGAATCCTGCCTCGGGCATGGATGTGTGTGTTGTCCTTAGGTTAGTTAGCTTTAAGTAGTTCTAAGTTCTAGGGGACTGATGACCTCAGATGTTAAGTCCCATAGTGCTCAGAGCCATTTGAACCATTAAAACCGTCGGCAGCTCGTGGTCGTGCGGTAGGGTTCTCGCTTCCCGCGCCCGGGTTTCCGGGTTCGATTCCCGGCGGGGTCAGGGATTTTCTCTGCCTCGTGATGACTGGGTGTTGTGTGATGTCCTTAGGTTAGTTAGGTTTAAGTAGTTCTAAGTTCTAGGGGACTGATGACCATAGATGTTAAGTCCCATAGTGCTCAGAGCCATTTTTTGAACCATTTGAACCTACCACCCCACCACCCTCACCTCAGTGTTTAGCAGGTCTTCGAATCTGTCCTCCCATAATGCATCCATCAACATTTGAATCAACACAACTTTTTTCCTGTTAACCAGTGTAGGTTTGTCCCAGTTTCTCCTCTGATGACCAGCTCCTGCACCTCACCCATCGTCTATTCCACCAAATCAACTCCTGTAAATCTGATATTTTTGTCACCCCGACCTAGAAAAAGCCTACAACTGTTATGTCAATCCAGTCTACTTTTTAAATTCCAGACATATGCACATCCAACTGAGTGTGTCTACCTTATCGCATTCTTCCTATCTAATGACACATCCTTTCTCACTTGTAACAATAGCACTTCCCACACCTTCCATCCCACTGCTGAAGTGCCACAAATTTCTGTCCACTCTCCACTCCTTTAACTCCTCTACACTGCTGATCTTCCCAAACGACCCCACCAGTCCACCTCCTTCAGTATGCTGAACACCGCTTTCCTTGCCCTCTGCCCTACACTCCAGAAGTCCCAACGACCCCTGCAAATTCATCTCAGTCAGTTTACCTCTTACTGTAACCAATGTCTCTTCAAGATCAACCCCTCAAAAATTCAGGCAATAGTTATAGAATGAACCACCCACACCTATCCATGACTTCTACCTTACCATTTACAACTGTCCTATCCTGCTAATTAACACACTGAAATATCTAGGAGTAATTCTCGATCTAGGACTGTGGAAACTTTACCCACTAATCATCCAAAAGAAAGCCCACAATAGGCTAAAAGTACTAAAACTACTGACACACTGAACTTGGGGGCTACACCCGTATACTATTCTCCACACCTACGAAGCCCAGATCTAACCCATCTTCTGCTATGCACATGTTGCATGGATCTCTATTGCACCAGATTTCTATGTCCCTCCAAATCCTCAAACCCCATGCACTTCGTCTCGCTTTCTGCATCCATTTACCTTCCTCCATCTGCATCCTCTTCCATCTCATCAAATTCTCACCACTCCTCACCGACATCAAACACCTACACATCTCCTACACTGTCCGAAAATTTCTTTCCAATAGCCTAATTGTGTCCCCTCTGATCACCAATCCTGGTATGCTGTCACGTGTTCGCTAACACATCCCTCCATCACTACAACTACACATACTCCATATCCTCTTCGAAAACAACTTCAACCAATTCCCTCTCCCAGACAATGAGATCCGCTTCGATATATATTCCTCCTACCAACTTTAAGTCTTCCCCAGCTATCCCACTCCACCACTCCACGTCAGGGCTCCTCTCTCCTTTTTCTCTCCATCCATCCACATCTCTTTCTTCTTGCAACCACTGCCATAATCACACAGCATACAACTTCTCAGCCTCTGTCCTTCCCACCGACTGTATTTCGCACTATCCACCTCAGCTCCTACCTCTTATCTCCATAGTTTCCGTATCTAACAGATCCATACCTTCCTACCCTCACCCCTAAACCCTGTGAAATACATTCTCTCCTCGAGCAACACCTCTCACCGTAGTGCAGACCCTTCAGATTTTACGTGAAAGTCCAGTGCTTCAGGGTTTTTATCTGAGAAATTTCACCTCCCTGTGATGTATTTTTAAAGGGTCGTATCTGTGTCGTTTATAATTGCCTGTCTTTGATTTTTAATTTAAAATAGAGAACAGTCCCAAATTTTGTTTCTATTTTTTGTAATTTTTTAATTTGCCTGACTGGAGAGCGGAGAATTGTACCGGTGACAACCCACCTCCCGCCCATATGGGGAGAGGGGGGATGAAATAACAACAAAGAAAAAAATCCTTGCCGTCAGTCTTGCGGCTCACTCTGAGGATGGCCGGAAGGTGCGCACCCAAAATATCAGTGGAAGAAGTAGTATTTGCACTGCTCCATGCCCGAAATTTGATGGATTAAGTATGATCATCTTCAGATCGATCTGTGTTAATAAAATGGTATAAAATACATAAAATGTATTTAGTCAAGAATGACGGTATCAAAAATTTCTTTCAGATTTACCATGTATTACACTTTGGTGCTTACGTTCTTCTTTCCAAGTTGTAAGAACAATCCGAAGATCATCATAATTGATACAAGTTAACAAACAAACAAACTTTGCAATCAATGACTGGTAAAAATTCTGCCGATTCTAGAAAATTTCTAGCTGTGGTTAGCACAGGATTCTTTCAAGTTCCTTGCCTGAGGGCTAGCCAATACGGAACGACTTCTGAACTGGCCGACTGCAGCGTCCATTCCAGCCACGTACAGGAGCCTAATCAAAGGCTGGCCACACCTACCGGTGACAAGTGCGTCTCAGTTCGTAGCTCCACATGTGGAACCGACAAAGTAAGCTGAGAAAAGCAAGACAGAAAGGGAAATACCGACCACTAAGGAAAAAATTACGAACAGTCTGATTTTCTGAAAGTAGCCGGAAACGACTTCAAGAAAGAGCATTTCCCCCTCATCCACTTGTACGTCCTCTTAACCGTAGTCTGCGCACCTGTCTTCACAATGTTTGGTTTCCTAATTTAGTCTGCATGCTTGTAGCCAGGAAGTCCATTAAATGTTCGGCTGCTGAGGCGCTCTGGCTCATTTAGCGTTACTCAGAGTGCACGAGCAGTATTTTACTGATTAGGTGAAAATGGAAGCTCGGTAAGGTAACTAAATTATGGCCTTCCACAGGGCTCAGTTCTCACACCTCTCCTGTTCTGCCTGACTTCAGAAACCATCTTCAAGGAAATTTGTCTATGCAGGTGATATCGCTCTGGCTTGTCAATCTAAAGAGCTTGGTCAGTGAGAGGGAACACTAAATGGGGACTTAGCGGTCCTTAACTCATATTTCAAAAAATGGAGACTCAGACGCAGTACCAGTAAGAGTGAGGTTTGTGCCTTCCATCTTAACAACAAACGAGCTAACACTGAATCCTAGGTGTAATCTGATGGCAGTATTCTTCGTCACAACGAATACCTCAAATATCTTGCCTTCACACTCGACCATGCTATATCTCGCAAAAAATCTGGAAAATACATTAGCAAAGGTAAAAATTCGCAACAACATCACGCCTCAGGTTTCTTCAATGGAGAATTTACAGATATTGCCCCTTGAATTGGTTTTTCGGCGGCAAAGTACAGGGTGATTCAAAAAGAATACCACAACTTTAGGAATTTAAAACTCTGCAACGACAAAAGGCAGAGCTAAGCACTATCTGTCGGCGAATTAAGGGAGCTATAAAGTTTCATTTAGTTGTACATTTGTTCGCTTGAGGCGCTGTTGACTAGGCGTCAGCGTCAGTTGATGCTAAGATGGCGACCGCTCAACAGAAAGCTTTTTGTGTTATTGAGTACGGCAGAAGTGAATCGACGACACTTGTTCAGCGTGCATTTCGAACGAAGTATGGTGTTAAACCTCCTGATTGGTGGTGTATTAAACGTTGGTATAAACAGTTTACAGAGAATGGGTGTTTGTGCAAAGGGAAAAGTTCTGGACGGCCGAGAACGAGTGATGAAAATGTAGCACGCATCCAGCAAGCATTTGTTCGCAGCCCAGGAAAATCGACTCGCAGGGCTAGCAGAGAGCTGCAAATTTCACAGTCAACTGTATGGAGAGTCCTACGAAAAAGGTTAGTTATGAAACCTGCACGTCAACTACCCGAGGCGATGGATCGGCCGCCAGGCAGCCCGTGACAGAGCACTTCATCACTGGCCTCCAAGAAGCCCTGATCTTACCCCCTGCGATTTTTTCTTATGGGGGTATTTTAAGGATATGGTGTTTCGGCCACCTCTCCCAGCCACCATTGATGATTTGAAACGAGAAATAACAGCAGCTATCCAAACTGTTACGCCTGATATGCTACAGAGAGTGTGGAACGAGTTGGAGTATCGGGTTGATATTGCTCGAGTGTCTGGAGGGGGCCATATTGAACATCTCTGAACTTGTTTTTGAGTGAAAAAAAACCTTTTTAAATACTCTTTGTAATGATGTATAACAGAAGGTTATATTATGTTTCTTTCATTAAATACACATTTTTAAAGTTGTGGTATTCTTTTTGAATCACCCTGTATTGTACTTGAGTGTGACGTAACAGACGTCTTACCAGAATATCGATGCGCTGTTCAACGATATGGTGTGCGTGATTGCTGGTTCAATCAGACCAACTCCTGTCTATTGGCTTCCGTTGCTAAGCAATATCTACTCACCATAGATTCGCAGAACTGAGACCCTGCTTAGGGATTAATTCTATGTACAAGAGAATAAGGAGCTGCCCATCCATCACGACGCATCTGTTTTACGAAGAAATAGGCTTCGTTCGAGACATCCGCCACTACTGTACGTTGACTAGCCAGCTACAAGTAACACCAAAGTAAGAGCTCTCTGGAACAAGAACTGCCAACACATGGCAAATTACCAAGAATGGGAATGGTCGTTGAAATACAAATGTGATACTGTGGGTGTCGAACTTGTCAGAAAACTCTGGGTCAAATGAAATAGAATCCGCACTAGCTCTAATCGGTGCTCTGACTCACTCTGTAAATGGGGTATTGCGGAGTCTCCGAGCTGTGACTGTGGCACACTGAAGCAATCTGTCAGACATTAAACTCCTCATAACTCTATACTGGTGTTGATGGCATGTACTATTTGTTTGGGACTGGCTACTGTTACTGCGGTACTTATACCTAAAAAAAACATGTCAGTGCTTGTGGTGGTACATTCTTTATAGTTCTTAACAAAATATTTCCATTTTAGCGTTATTTTATTTATACTAATTTCTAATTGACTCTAATTTCTTATTATGGTGCGACAGTACCCGTTTTCTGCTGCCATGCTGATCTTCCAAACAGCTCCTATATGAGGAAACCAGGTGCGTTTTCACCCATGGTTACTCGTACAATACGTATTTAGGCTACGCACGGCTCTGTTTAAAAAGAGTATCTCGATGTAGGCACAGGTTCGAGCCGCGTACATCTACTCTCATGCCCCACAGCTAATTCGCTGCGTATAATAACCAGTAGCTGAGAGCCTGCAGTGAAGTAGTGTACGCATTGGCTAGAATTGCTAGTTACTAAAATGCACACAAATAAAAAATGAAAGTTAAATGAATAATGTTACTTTCACGACAGGTGTGGTGTGATATGAGAACAACGTCACCTTGCAGGGAATCAGTAAACTGTTACGACCGCTAGAGTTCTGCAGGGGATCTTCTCGGGATGTTGAAGTCTGCGGCAACAATAAAGGTGGAAAAGATGCGATCTATGTGGGGGAAGAAGTCGTGTGGGATGGGGTGATTACGTCGGATGTAGATGGTTGCACAGGTAATGGTTAGGGTTTGGAAAAAAAGGTAAGAATAAAATGTTCGGTGGCTTGTCGCCAACTGCAACTCTGCCTCCGGCCAGGGGAAAGTGGACGACAAGGAGCCAATATATACAGGGTGAGTCACCTCACATTACCGCTGGATGTATTTCGTAAACCACATCAAATACTGACGAATCGATTCCACAGACCGAACGTGAGGAGAGGGGTAAAAATGCACGGAAGTATGTTTTTTAACACAAACCTACGTTTTTTTAAAAATGGAACCCCGTTAGTTTTGTTAGCACATCTGAACATATAAACTAATACGTAATCAGTGCCGTTTGTTGCACTGTAAAATGTTAATTACATCCGGAGATATTGTAACCTAAAGTTGACGCTTGAGTACCACTCCTCCGCTGTTCGATCGTGTGTATCGGAGAGCACCGAATTACGTAGGGATCCAAAGGGAACGGTGATGCACCTTAGGTACAGAAGAGACTGGAACAGCACATTACGTCCACATGCTAACACCTTTTTATTGGTCTTTTTCACTGACGCACATGTACACTACCATGAGGGGTGAGGTACACGTACACACGTGGTTTCCGTTTTCAATTACGGAGTGGAATAGAGTGTGTCCCGACATGTCAGCCCAATAGATGTTCATTGTGGTGGCCATTATTTGCTGCACACAATTGCAATCTCTGGCGTAATGAATGTCGTACACGCCGCAGTACATCTGGAGTAATGTCGCCGCAGGCTGCCACAATACGTTGTTTCATATCCTCTGGGGTTGTAGGCACATCACGGTACACATTCTCCTTTAACGTACCCCACAGAAACAAGTCCAGAGGTGTAAGATCAGGAGAACGGGCTGGCCAATTTATGCGTCCTCCACGTCCTATGAAACGCCCGTCGAACATCCTGTGAAGGGTCAGCCTAGTGTTAATTGCGGAATGTGCAGGTGCACCATCATGCTGATACCACATACGTCGACGCGTTTCCAGTGGGACATTTTCGAGCAACGCTGGCAGATCATTCTGTAGAAACGCGATGTATGTTGCAGCTGTTTGGGCCCCTGCAATGAAGTGAGGACCAATGAGGTGGTCGCCAATGATTAAGCACCATACATTTACAATCCACGGTCGCTATCGCTCTACCTATCTGAGCCAGCGAGGATTGTCCACGGACCAGTAATGCATGTTCCGTAGATTCACTGCCCCGTGGTTTGTGAAACGCGCTTCAACGGTAAACAGGTAGAACTGCAACGCATTCTCTGTTAATGCCCATTGACAGAATTACACTCGATGATTAAAGTCATCACCATGTAATTGCTGATGTAGCGACACATGAAACGGGTGAAAGCGGTGACGATGCAGTATGCGCATTACACTGACTCACTCCACCGGCTTTCGCAATGTCCCGCGTACTCATGTGTGGGTTCATGGCAACAGCAGCTAACACACCAACTGCACCCGCTTCTCCTGTGACGGGCCTGTTACGGATCCGTTTGCGTGCTACGACCATACCTGTTGCATACAGTTGGCGGTAGATGTTTTGCAATGTGCGGCACATTGGATGCTCTCTGTCCGGGTACCGTTCTGCATACACCCTGCAGGCTTCAGCTGCATTTCGTCGACACTCGCCATAGATGAGTATCATCTCCGCCTTTTCAGAGTTCGAATACACCATGGTCACAGTTCCTACAACACTACACTATCACAGACGTCTGGTAACACGGTGTACTACAGTTGGTCTGCGTGCGGAGACGAATGCAGAATAACAATAGCAGCAAGCGCTACATGCGGACGCTGCGACAGCTAGACCAAACCACAACAGTGCACTACAGCCACACTCGTAAACACGGTCGTCATCGTAAACTTGTCCCTGCAGATGCTGCTCGCCGACCGTGGCCCGTGTTTGTTACAACACGCAACTCAACGTCGGAGGTTTCAAGCGTCAAATTTAGGTTACAATATCTCCGGATGTAATTAACATTTTACAATGCAAGAAACGGCACTGATTACGTATTTGTTTATATGTTCAGATGTGCTAACAAAACTAACGTGGTTCCATTTTAAAAAAACGTAGGTTTGTGTTAAAAAACATACTTCCGTGCATTTTTGTATGGTTTGTATAAAACAATTACACTAGCCCCTCTCCTCACGTTCGGTCTGTGGAATCGGTTCGTCAGTATTTGATGTGGTTTACGAAATATATCCAGCGGTAACGTTAGGTGACTCACCCTGTATAATCCGTCGCGGCAGTACTGCGCATTCCGGTCATTCATGCTAGTTCGCGGCAAAGAGGTACCTGCACCACCTGTGGTAAAAGTGTTCAGACATTCGAACCGCTTATCGATGTGTACTCGGTGCCGTTAATACCTTGACGACTTCTCTGCAATTTAATTACATCAAGAGCCGGATTCCAAGCCTTATCCAGATTAAAACCATTATCTCTATTTATTAAGTTATTGGTTAGTGTAATTTCTATGGCTTCTTTGAAAAAAGAATCCCAGGAGGTGGATGTTAAAATCTTCACGTCACTGTAGCTCATCGAATGACAAATATCTATACGATGTTCAGCCACAGCTGACTTGTCTGGCGGTAATAAGCGTGCGTATCTTCGGCGTTCCACACATCTCTCATGAACGTTGCCTGTTGCCTGATCTGTATATGACATACAACAATTTCCGCAAGGGATCTGATACACACCCGCTTTACAAAGCAATAAATCAACCTTCACAGAAACGAGTAAGCATACAACCTTCGTAGGAGAGTGGACGATCACCTTAACACGATGTTTCTCGAGAATAAGGTGTATCTTCGACAGAACAGCACCCACATAAGGCAAAAACGCTCTTGATCTGATGGTATTATTTTCTTCTTCTAGATCGCGTATTCTAGCATTCACACAGAGTGCTCTGCGCATTTGATGCTGGAAATGTATATTGGTTTTAAAAATGGTCTTGAGGTGTGTAAGCTCTTCTTCGAAATTATCATTATCGAATCTTAAGGACACCTATGGACACGCGGGAATAGCCGAGCGCTCTCAGGCGCTGCAGTCATGGACTGTGCGGCTGGTCCCAGCGTAGGTGCGACTCCTCCCTCGGGCATGGGTGTGTGTGTTTGTCCCTAGGAAAATTTAGGTTAAGTAGTGTGTACGCTTAGGGACTGATGACATTAGCAGTCAAGTCCCATAAGATTTCACACACATTTGAACATTTTGTTTTTTGAACCTATGGTTTGTTTACATGCCAGTAGCTGTCATCACGGTTTAAAAACAAGTAGTCCGTATCAATGTGTATTTTGTAACCACAAAAATATAATATTCTTGAACAATACAATTTAATTTTAACTTATTTTTGTCGAAAATTTTCTCTGTACCATGCTGATATATTGTTTGGCTTACTTTTAGACGTCAGTTGGAGAAATTTAGAAGCTGAATTGCCACATAATGAAAAATAAGAATGTCACCCATATACAAGAAAATGAATATGTGGCACTCACTGTAACGATATGGATAAACTGTTGAAATTTGTTGTAGATGAAACAAAGTTGTCAAAATATTTGCTAATTACACTGTACACTTCATAAATGCAAAGTTACACTAAACAATACTTTGTCTGTTTGCACTCTCATAGCAGTCTCAGAACAGTCTGTAATTTAAACTTATGTTCCATGTTGTTGCGTCCACCAGAAGATACGAGACGCAGCCATACACAGAGAGCTCATCACACAGCAAGGCCAGCTCCTAGAGTGGCTCGACATAGTTATGATCAGACAAAACACGGACTATGTTAAGCTTCCGCCTTACGTCACATAAATAGTTCGCAGGTGGACATCCATCTGTCAAATGCAGATATAAGCAAACGCAAGGCTCCATTCAGAGTATATCGACAGTTACTTCGACAGTATCAACATGGTGCTTCAAGACGGAATCAGGACTTACATACCGTCGTCGCCAAGAAGAGCCACACTGGACATTCTACAAGGTATATCAGTCATCATTCACTGATTTCGAGACTAGACCTGTCTTCAAAGTAGATCAGTGAAAGCGAACTTTGAGGCGCATTGCCACACAACTGTACCATCTTCACATTTAAATTATGTAATGTATCACCTCGTTTAATAAATTACTGTAAATTGTTGCTAATCCGTGTTGCCTTTATTTTGCCCAAACCTATTTTACCCTGTGATGAGGATGTACAGATGTTGCTTGCAAACAAGCCACCTAAGTAATAACAACTGCTATCGGCGATTGGAGGTTCTCTTCCTGCCACGCTTGTGTTTGAGGCCAAAGGTATTTGGTGAATACACCATTTATGTCTTCACTCGATTTTCTCAGCGGTCTTATTCCACCAGGAGATTGTGTTACTTATTTCTATGCGAACTCTTCATGGACGCTACAGTTAACGTCCTGAAGGCTTTAACTTCTGATACTTCATTCAGCGCAATTTAATTATATCGTACCAAAAACTACATATTTTTGGTAAACCTTCAGTTACCATTGCATTGAAACGGCATACTTTATGCGATACATGTTATAAAACGAAAAGCATCAAATACGAAAGTCTTTAACCACCATCATGCCGTATCCTGCCATTTTATTGCAGCAAATCGACCAAACACTATCCGTTTTTGAGAGATCCTTATTGTGCTGGTGCTTTGAAATAGCTCATATCCATTGCAGCTCAGTTCGTCCACGAGATCCGGAAACCATTAGATACCGGCGCTCAAGTTGAAGCCGTGTTCTTTGACTTACGGAAGGCGTCCGATGCACTTCCGCACTGCCGCCTAATGCACAAAAGAAGAGCGTACGTAATACCAAACTCTAAGGACTCTGTTAACCCTTCAACTCTCCGCTGTCACTTCCTCTCGATTCTTGACGTTTTCCGGGGCTCTGAAGTGGTTTACACTGACGGCTCAATGGCTAATGGTCACATAGGCTTCGCATATGTTCATGGAGGACATATTGAGCAGCACTCCTTGCCAGTTGGCTGCAGTGTTTTCACTGCAGAGCTGGCGGCCATATCTCGTGCTCTTGAGTACATTCGCTCATGCGCTGGCGAGTCATTTATCCTGTGTACTGACTCACTGAGCAACCTACAAGCTATCGACCAGTGGTACCCTCGCCACCCTCTGGTAGCGTCCGTTCAGGAGTCCATCTATGCCCTGGAACAGTCCCGCCGTTCCGTGGTGTTTGTGTGGACCCCAGGACACCTCGGAATCCCCGGTAAGGAACTTGTCGACAGGCTGGCGAAAAAGGTGACGCGGAAACCACTTCTGGAGATAGGCGTCTCCGAAGCTGACCTGCGTTCTGTCATACACCGCAGGCTTTTCCAGCTTTGGGAGACGGTATGGCATAACAGCACGCACAACAAACTGTATGTCATTAAGGAGACTATCAATGTGTGGAAGTCTTCCATGAAGGCCTGTCGCAGGGAATCAGTTGTCCTCTGCCGGCTCCGCATTGGCTATACGTGGCTAATGCATGATTACCTACTCCGTCGCGAGGACCCACCTCAGTGTCGCTGTGGCTTCCAAATGACAGTCGTCCACCTCTTGCTGGACAGCCCACTTTTAGCCGCTCTGCGGCAGACTTTTAACTTTCCCAGCACCCTGCCTTCGGTGTTGGGCGACAATGCCTCCACAGCAGCTGTAGTTTTACGTTTTATCCATGAGAGTGGGTTTTATACTTCTATGTAGGTTTTAGCGCATGTCCTTTGTCCCTCTGTGTCCTGCACCCTAGTGCTTTTAGGGTGGAGGTTTTAATGTGTTGCAGAGTAGCTGGGTTTCCCTTTTTATTCTCGTGGTTGGCCAGCCACTGTAATCTGCTTTCATGTCTTACTCTCTTCTGTTTCTAGCGTCTCTCTGTTGTTTTCTTGTCCTCTTTTGTTCGTTGCCTTCCCTTCGTTCTTGTGGCTTTTCCTTTGTTTCCGTTTTGTGTTATATGTTTCGTCCGTTTTATTCTCACACTTGTGGAATTGTTTTATTAGGAACAAGGGACCGATGGCCTCGTAGTTTGGTCCCTTCTCCCGCGTTTAAACCAACCAAGCAGCTTCGGGAGACCCAAGGTGGTGTTATAGTACCATTACTTTCCACAGAGTATACAAATGACCTAGGAGATAACTTTCGTGAGAGGCTTCGCGCCTATGATGCTGTTGTGTACAGGGAACTTTCAACGTTAGAAAATTACAGCGGAATGCCGGAAGACCTAAAGATAATCGACGTTTGGTGCAGGCAGTGACAGTTGACCCTCAACATCAGAAAATGTAGCTTATTGCGCATAAATAGACAGAAAGATCAATATTATTGTATGACTGCACGATTCCTGAACAATCACTGAAAGTAGGTTCATCCACAGATTATCTAGGGGTGCAGGTAGGGAGTGATTTAAAATGGAATGACCACATAAAACTAATCGCAGGTAAGGCAGATGCCAGACTGCGATTCATTGGAGGAATCCTCAGGAAAAGCAGTTCATCAACAAAGAAGGTAGCTTACAAAACCCTCGTTCGACCAATATGGCTCGTCGGCTGCGATCCGTACCAGACAGGACTGATAGAGGAAATAGAGATGATTGAAAGAAGAGCAGCGCGTTTCGTTACTGGTTCAGTTAGCAAGCGCAAAAGCGTCACGGAGATGCTGAGCAAACGCCAGTGTAAGACGCAGCAAGAAACGCATCATGCATCACGTTGTCCCCCACTGTTAAAGTTACGAGAGCGTACGTTCCTAGAAGAGTCGATCAATATATTGCCTCCTCCTACGTATATCTCGCGGAAAGACCATGAAAATGAAATGAGAGAAATCAGAGCTCACGTGGAGGTGTACAAACAATCGTTCTTCGCACGAAATATTCGCTATAGGAACAGGAGAAGAGAGCAGTGACAATGGTACACAAAATATCCTCCGCCTTGCACCGTCAAGTGGCATACAGAAAATAGATGTAGACGTAGATGAAACAGCAAATACAGGCTTCATCTGCATGCGACATAATTCGGTATGGCATCACCTAAGTTCTGCCTGTAAAGAAGCAAAAGTCTGACGACCATGTCTCCGTAAAGTTGCGCTCTACCAAAACTACGGTTCGGTAGTTTTGGTACACTACATAAATGACGAAGTAAATGGTACGGTTATTGGTAGTATTGACAGGGAAAGAAACGTAAACGAATGCGTAAAAGAGAAACTACGAGTCGACCGTTTCCCTTTGTTTTTTTGTTTGTTTGATTGTTTGTTTTGCATATAATTAGAACCGCACATCATTCAGTGTTAGTCAATTGCGTATTTTATGCGCTTACAGAATATAAACTGCATTTTATTAGCAATAAAAATTAGTCAAGCACGTAACTTCTGTCTTTTATGTGACCAAGGAAATTACTTTTGATGCAAGTTCAGTTTACATGCGGAAATAAAAAAAGTATATATAATTGCTGTCTTTTGTACTCAATAGAACATTATTCATCGCGATCAAAGGCAAAAGTTTCCTGTTATTATTGATAAATGCGAAAGTCGTTAATGAATAACAGAGACATGTCTTATATAAGTTCGGCGAAATATTGAAGCAATGTTTAATACATTTTTGCTTTGCGCTTTTTCTTTCTCTTCTTTTTTTAAAATTTTAGCTTTTTGTTGAGGAAATTGTGCTTTGTAGCGCTGTACGATAAATCTGTGTCGTTTTCTATATTTTTACTACAACATCCTTGTTTTCACGTTACAAATCAACAGTTTTCGAATAATTCCTTAATTAAACACAGACAGTTTCAATTTTGCTATTACATACTGTTTAGTTTAGGTAACAGACAGAAGGATAGCTACGTAAAACAAAAAGTTCCTTACGTGACACGACCCTTTATATTTCCTTACTGAGTTTCTAGACGGTTTACCACTTCTTGTTTTTAGAGGAATCTAATAAGACACTGACCGCATACGCTTAAGAAAGGTAACGCTCGATAGGAATGTAACAATTTGGAGAAATGCATGATACACACTGTGGCTTCTTACAATATACCGTATTTATTGGCAACCGGTTTACATCTTATGTGTTAACCTACTGGGTGTCGTTGTGCCTGTGAAAGGGTGCTGTGCACTTCATCTACATCTAAATCTACATTTATACTGCGCAAGCCACCCAACGGGTGTGGCGGAGGGTACTTTACGTGCCACTGTCATTACCTCCCTTTTCTCTTCCAGTCGCGTGTGGTTCGCGGGAAGAACGACTGCCGGAAAGCCTCCGTGTGTTCTCGAATCTCTCCAATTTTACATTCGCGATCTCCTCGGGAGGTAAAAGTAGGGGGAAGTAATATATTCGATACCTCATCCAGAAACGCACCCTCTCGAAACCTGGGCAGCAAGCTACACCGCGACGCAGAGCGCCTCTCTTGCAGAGTCTGCCACTTGAGTTTGCTAAACATCTTCGTAACGCTATCACGCTTACCAAATAACCCTGTGACGAAACGCATCGCTCTTCTTTGGATCTTATCTATCTCCTCTGTCAACCCGACCTGGTACGGATCCCACACTGATGAGCAATACTCAAGTATAGGTCGAACGAGTGTTTTGTAAGCCACCTCCCCTGTTGGTGGACTAAATTTTCTAAGGACTCTCCCAATGAGTCTCAACCTCGCACCCGCCTTACCAACAATTAATTTTATATGAGCATTCCACTTAAAATCGCTTCGTACGCATACTCCCAGATATTTTACAGAAGTAACTGCTACCAGTGTTTGTCCCGCTATCATATAATCATACAATAAAGGATCCTTCTTTCTATGTATTCGCAATAAATTACATTTGTCTATGTTAAGGGTCAGTTGGCACTGCCTGCACCAAGTGCCTATCCGCTGCAGAGCTTCCTGCATTTCGCTGCAATTTTCTAATGCTCCAACTTTTATGTATACTACAGCATCATCCGCGAAAAGCCGCATGGAACTTCCGACACTATCTACTAGTTCAGTGTTTTCTGCTTGCTTATGTACATTTTTCTGACGTTTGCAAGTCAGCTAGGTCGTATACTTTTCTGATTTAATGGCATGTATGACATGTGAAGTTGTCACAATTGGTATTTTTCCACTGTGAAGATGATCCATGATCGAAACTGGTTGTGAATAAGCACATTGCAAGACAGCACAGTGCGTATCATGGATTTCTCCAAGTTAATCGAAGCTGTTGACAGTCACCTGAAAAAAATTTTTTGGGTAACACACCAAGGTAAAGGTAACGGGGGGGCTACCTACAACTGACCCAAGTTGCTAGGGAAACTACCGTAGTGTACGCTTATTTATGATAGTCTACGGTAGCGTACGGTAGTTTCACAACTCTACGAGTGTCTGTGCCTTCCACACATGATAATGCTCCGAGACATGAATTCCACGCAGAGAGTTCACAAAACTCGACCAGCACCTTTTCCACGGACGCTTTCACGTCCCGTGTGAGGACAGCTCTACGTAGTCACCACCTCTGCGTGGGAGTGCGTTGCGAGACAACGGTAGCCGGGGCCGTATTCAGGCCGCGCCTGCCTATGGGAGTATCCGCGGCGCCATGCCGTGGGCGGACCGCGTCGAGCGCTCACCTGCGGAGTACAAATTGTCCAATTACTCGCCGGCTCGGCCCCCTTTGATGCGCCTGCGTCCCTTTGTCTGCCGGGAGCGGGCTACATATGGCGTACGCGCAGTTAGCGTCATGACGAGCCGCACGCCACTGCGTGCGCCGACCGCCAACGGGACGCCCGATTCTGGGTCCGCATTCCAGCCCAGCGCCGCCGCCGCCGCCGCCGCCGCCGTCTTCCCTCCTCTTAACAGCCTCGTTCCGCACGGGCCGTATTGCGCCACTCGTGGCAGAGGGAGGAGGCGAGGAAGGTGCATCGCCCCCGGCGGCCCTGACTGGAATCCTCGTTAGATACACCAGCACTATTTGTCTGTACGGAACACCGCAATGCTGTATCATTTAACCACGCGTCGTTCTTCAACTGGTTGCACGCACTTCGTTTACCCCTACCGAGGATGCTTTGCGGGCAGTGGAAGACTGCAGGCAATGGTATCATTGCCCTCACGGTACTCTCTCCAGCAGTCTAAACATTTCATTCCTACGATCTCACCAGATCTTGTAAGTCGGTAGATGCAATGGGAGTTGCGTACGAACGGCAGCGACGTAATAAGCGCGAGGTCATGGCTTTCCCCTACTGGGAACTTCTCATTCACGGGAAACAATTGTAAATCTCGGTCCCTAGCACGCAGGGCGTTAAGCAGACTGCCCATAAAGCTTTCTTTACACGGGCCACGGCATTCAACGTGCAACGTGCGGACTTGACCTCCACCGTGATGCTGAACGCTCAGAAGCGATCCTGCTTCAGCATATGTTACGTAATATGCCTCAACGTGGTACATGTGACCGCAGCATGCTCCATTAACAGTCATCGACTGTAACTGGTTCGCAAATCACACACTTTGCCTACGGAAAGGGACAGGCTATATTAAAAAGCACATTTCCTCACCTGTCTATGTGCAATTCATGTTGTTGTTGTTGTTGTTGTTGTTGTGGTCTTCAGTCCTGAGACTGGTTTGATGCAGCTCTCCATGCTACTCTATCCTGTGCAAGCTTCTTCATCTCCCAGTACCTACTGCAACCTACATCCTTCTGAATCTGCTTAGTGTATTCATATCTTGGTCTCCCTCTACGATTTTTACCCTCCACGCTGCCCTCCAATGCTAAATTTGTGATCCCTTGATGCCTCAAAACATGTCCTACCAACCGATCCCTTCTTCTAGTCAAGTTGTGCCACAAACTTCTCTTCTCCCCAATCCTATTCAACACCTCCTCATTAGTTACGTGATCTACCCACCTTATCTTCAGCATTCTTCTGTAGCACCACATTTCGAAAGCTTCTATTCTCTTCTTGTCCAAACTAGTTATCGTCCATGTTTCACTTCCATACATGGCAACACTCCATACAAATACTTTCAGAAATGAGTTCCTGACACTTAAATCTATACTCGACGTTAACAAATTTCTCTTCTTCAGAAACGATTTCCTTGCCATTGCCAGTCTACATTTTATATCCTCTCTACTTCGACCATCGTCAGTTATTTTACTCCCTAAATAGCAAAACTCCTTTACTACTTTAAGTGTCTCATTTCCTAATCTAATCCCCTCAGCATCACCCGATATAATTTGACTACATTCCATTATCCTCGTTTTGCTTTTGTTGATGTTCATCTTATATCCTCCTTTCAAGACACTGTCCATTCCGTTCAACTGCTCTTCCAAGTCCTTTGCTGTCTCTGACAGAATTACAATGTCATCGGCGAACCTCAAAGTTTTCACTTCTTCTCCATGAATTTTAATACCTACTCCGAATTTTTCTTTTGTTTCCTTTACTGCTTGCTCAATATACAGATTGAATAACATCGGGGAGAGGCTATAACCCTGTCTCACTCCTTTCCCAACCACTGCTTCCCTTTCATGCCCCTCGACTCTTATAACTGCCATTTGGTTTCTGTACAAATTGTAAATAGCCTTTCGCTCCCTGTATTTTACCCCTGCCACCTTTAGAATGTGAAAGAGAGTATTCCAGTCAACATTGTCAAAAGCTTTCTCTAAGTCTACAAATGCTAGAAACGTAGGTTTGCCTTTTCTTAATCTTTCTTCTAAGATAAGTCGTAAGGTTAGCAATGCCTCACGTGTTCCAACATTTCTACGGAATCCAAACTGATCTTCCCCGAGGTCCGCTTCCACCAGTTTTTCCATTCTTCTGTAAAGAATTCGCGTTAGTATTTTGCAGCTGTGACTTATTAAACTGATAGTTCGGTAATTTTCACATCTGTCAACACCTGCTTTCTTTGGGATTGGAATTATTATATTCTTCTTGAAGTCTGAGGGTATTTCACCTGTCTCATACATCTTGCTCACCAGATGGTAGAGTTTTGTCAGGACTGGCTCTCCCAAGGCCGTCAGTAGTTCTTTTTTACATTTGTTGAGGTATACGTAAATAAAAACTTCAGATCCATGAATACGTTATGAGGCAAAAAGAATGTTCATGTCCAATCAGTAAGGACATCAGCTTGTAGAAGTTCCTTTGCAGATAGTGTGGTACAAATTTACAATAGTCTTCCACACGATATATATACACTGAAGCACCAAAGAAACTGACAGAATACAGCGCTGCGGTCGGCAACGCCTACACAAGTGTCTGGCGCAGTTGTTAGATCCGTTACTACTGCTACAATGGCAAGTTATCAACATTTAAGTGAGTCTGAAAATGGTGTTACAGTCGGCGAATGAGCGATGGGATACAGCATCTCCGAGCTAACGATAAAATGTGGTTCTTCCCATACGATCATTTCACGAGTGTACCGTGAATATCAGGAATGCGGTAAAATATCAAATCTCCGACATCGCTGCGGCCGGAAAAAGATCCCGCAAGAACGGGACCAACGACGACTGAAGACAATCGTTCAACATGACAGAAGTGCGACCCTTCCGCAAATTGCTGCAGAGTTCAATGCTGAGCCGTCAACAAGTGTCAGCGTGCCAACTACTCAACGAAACACGCACCGTCAGGTGGCTTGCGAAGTATGGATGTAGATGTAGATGTAGATATGGGCCTTCGGAGCCGGACTGAAGCGCCTAGAACCGCTCGGCCAAAACGGCCTGCTTTGACTGTTCAGAGATGTCACTAACCCCGCCCAGAAATGTAAGCAAACATGCATGAGCAGCGCCTATTGGATGGAGGGGCTCCGACAGCTGATCAGTTCCAGTCATTCCACCAGGAAGGAGGTACACGGCTCGTGTTGTCTGTAGTTCAACCAAGCCTAGACGTCAATACCGCGGTTCGATCGCGTTAGCATTGTTACTTTGTGCCAGGAAGGGCTCTCAACAAGGGAAGTGTCCAAGCGTTTCGGAGTGAACCAAAGCGATATTGCTCGGACATGGAGAAGACACAGAGAGACAGGAACTGTCGATGACGTGCCTCGCTCAGGCTGTCCAATGGCTACTACTGCAGTGGGTGACCGCTACCTATGGATTATGGCTCGTGGGACCCTGACAGCAACGCCACCATGTTGAATAATGCTTTTCTTGCAGCCACAAGACGTCGTGTTACGACTCAAACTGTGTGCAATAGGCTGCATGATGCGCAACTTCACTCCCGACGCCCATGGTGAGGTCCATCTTTGCTACTACGATATCATACAGCGTGATACAAATGGGCCCAACAACTTGCCGAATGAACCGCTCAGGATTGCCATCACGTTCTCTTCACCGATGAGTGTCGCATATGCCTCAACTAGGCAATCGTCGGAGACTTGTCTGGAGGCAACCCGGTCAGGCTGAAGGCCTTAGACACACTGCACAGCGAGTGCAGCAAGTTGGAAGTTCCCTGCTGTTTTGGGGTGGCATTACGTGAGGATGACATACGCCAGTGGTGGTCATGGAAGGCGCTGTAACGACTGTACGATACGTGAATGCCATCAAAAATGGTTCAAATGGTTCTGAGCACTATGGAACTTAACTGCTGAGGTCATCAGTCCTCTAGAACTACTTAATCCTAACTAACCTAAGAACATCACATACATCCATGCCCAAGGCAATATTCGAACCTGCGCCCATAGCGGTCGTTCGGTTCCAGACTGAAGCGCCTAGAACCGCTCGGCCACTGCGGGTGGCGAATGCCATCCTCCGACCGAAAGTGCAACCATATCGGCAGCATATTGGTGAGGCATTCGTCTTCATGGACGACAATTCACGCTCCCATCGTGCACATCTTGTAAATGATTTCATTCAGGATAACGACATCGCTCGACTAGAGTGGGGCAGCGTGTTCTCCAGACATGGGCCCTATCGAAAATACCTGGGATAGATTGAAAAGGGCTGGTTATGGACGACGTGACCCACCAACCACTCTTAGGGAGCTACGCCGAATTGCCGTTGAAGAGTGGGGCAATCTGGACCAACAGTGCCTTGCTGAACTTGTGGATAGTATGCCGTGACGAATACATACATGCATCAATGAAAGGGGACGTTCTACTGGGTATTAGAGGTACCGGTTTTCTCTGCCTCGTGATGGCTGGGTGTTGTGTGCTGTCCGTAGGTTAGTTAGGTTTAAGTAGTTCTACGTTCTAGGGGACTGATGACCATAGATGTTAAGTCCCATAGTGCTCGGAGCCATTTGAACCAAGAGGTACCGGTGTATGCAGAATCTCAGAATCTGGACCACCACATCTGATGGCTTCGCCGTATGGTGGTACAACATGCAATGTGTGGTTTTCATGAGCAATAAAAAGGGTGGAAACGATGTTTATGTTGATCTCTATTCCAGTTTTCTGTACAGGTTCCGGAACTCACTGAGCGGAGGCGATGGTAAAATGCACAGTAACTTACTGGAAATAGTGCAAGTTCTCTTGCAGATAAATCCATACCTGAGCCCTTAATTGTTACATAACATCGAATATTACAATACATACGCCTATTAAGTTAAGTCTCGGAACCCTTTCTAAAACGTACAGGCAAATAAAAAAAATCTGAAATTCGCTAGATGAGAACCAGCTCCAATCCACTTTGTAACACTGATCTCTATTCAGTAGACTACGCGGAACTTCGACGGTATATGGCAAAGTTTTGTACGTTACCGTCTCCTGAAGGCTTGTTTGACCGATATTCACTGACGGAAAAGAAAAACTGCAACACAAAAAGTAACTAATATAGAGTGATGAAATTTATGAAATACATTTGTCTAGGTGATTCACATTGCAACATCACAGGTTAATGTAAGTGTCAAACAAGCCATTGAAAATGTGGAATGCTAGTACATTAACAACCGATGTAAGAGCCAGAATGTTGAATGCAAGGCTGCAAACGTGCATACATTGTGTTGTGGGATGGAGTTCCATACCTGTTGCACTTGGTCGGTCAATATAGCGACGGTTAATGCTACACTACTGTCCATCAAAACTCCTACACCAAGAAGAAATGCAGATGATAAACGGGTATTCATTGGACAAGTATATTATACTACAACTGACATGTGCTTACATTTTCATGCAATTTGGGTGCATACATCCTGAGAAATCAGTACCCAGAACAAACCACCTCTGGCCGTAATAACGGCCTTGATACGCCTGGGCATTGAGTCAAACAGAGCTTGGATGGCGTGTACAGGTACAGCTGCCCATGCAGCTTCAATACGATACCACAGTTCATCAAGAGTAGTGACTGGCGTATTGTGGCGAGCCTGTTGCTCGGCCACCATTGACCAGACGTTTTCAATTGGTGAGAGATCTGAAGAATGTGCTGGCCAGGGCAGCAGTCGAACATTTTCCGTATCCAGAAATGCCCGTACAGGACCTGCAACATGCGGTCGTGCATTCTCCTGCTGAAATGTATGGTTTCGCAGGGATCGAATGAAGGACAGAGCCACGGGTCGTAACACATCTGAAATGTAACGTCCACTGTTCAAAGTGCCGTCAATGCGAACAAGACGTGACCCAGACGTGTAACCAATGGCACCCCATACCATCACGCCGAGTGATACGCCAGTATGACGTAGACGAATACACGCTTCCAATGTGCGTTCACCACGATGTCGCCAAACACGTATGCGACCATCATGATGCTGTAAACAGAACCTGGATTCATCCGAAAAAATTACTTTTTACCATTCTTGCACCCAGGTTCGTCGTCGAGTACACCATCGCAGGTGCTCCTGTTTGTGATGCAGCGTCAAGAGTAACCACAGCCATGGTCTCCTAGCTGATAGTCCATGCTGCTGCAAACGTCGCCGAACTGTTCGTGCATAATGTTGTTGTCTTGCAAACGTCCCCATCTGTTGACTCAGGTACGAGACGTGGCTGCACTATTCATTACAGCCATGCGGATAAGATGCGTGTCATCTCGACTGCTAGGGATACGAGGCCGTTGGGATCCAGCACGGCGTTCCGTATTACCCTCCTGAGCCCACCGATTCCATATTCTGCTAACAGTCATTGGATCTCGACCAACGCGAACAGCGAAGTCACGATACGATAAACCGCAATCGCGATAGGCTACAATCCGACCTTTATCAAAGTCGGAAACGTGATGGTACGCATTTCTCCTCCTTACACGCCGCATCACAACAACATTTCACCAGGCAACGCCGGTCAACTGCTGTTTGTGTATGAGAAATCGATTGGAAACTTTCCTCATGTCAGCACGTTGTAGGTGTCGCCACCGACGCCAAACTTGTGTGAATGCCCTGAAAAGCTAATCATTTGCATATCAGAGCATCTTCTTCGTGTCGGTTAAATTTCGCGTCTGTAGCACGTCATCTTCGTGGTGTAGCAATTTTAATGGCCAGTAGTGTATTTGTGGATGACGCTGGAGTTGTCGTCCCATTCTGTCCCACATGTGCTCAATTGTATACAGGTCTGGTGATCGAGCAGACCAAGACCATATGTCGACATTCTGTGGAGCATGTTGGGCTACAACAGAGGTATGTGGCCGAGCGTTATCATGTTGGAAAACACCCCATGGATTGCTCTTTATGAATGGCACCACAGCGCGTCGAATCACCAAGCTGACGTACGAATTTGCAGTCAGGGTACATGGGACAACAGCGAGAGTTCTCCTGCCTTCCATACGAAATATTCCAGGTATAGTTTTAGTGTGTACCGCAATCAGACAGGTTGGTTGCAGGCCCTCACCTGGTCTCCTCCTGACCAACACATGGCCATCACTGGTACAGAGGCTTTCATTGAAAACACAACAGAACTTCATTCTACTCACCACTGAAGTTCCAAATGGCGGTGGTATAGTGTCAGTGGAATCCACTCTACAGGGCGTCTGACTCATAACTGATTTATAATTTATGTGTCAATGTGATGCCAACAGCTGCTCAAATTGCTGCTGCAGATGCAGTATGATGCACCAGAGCCGTTCACCAAACAAGATGGTCTTCCCTGTCGATAGTGCCATATGGCCGTCTGGAGCCCGGTCTTCTTGCGACCGCACAGTCTCGTGACCACTGCTGCTAGCAATCATGTACAGTGGCTGCATTCCTGCCAAGTCTTTCTGTACCATTCCAGAAGGAACATCCAGATTTTCGTAGCCCTATTGCAGGACCTCATTAAAAATCTGTTGAAAATGGTATCTTTGTCGCCTTAAAGGCATTCTTGACTAACATCAACTCACCACCCCCAGTCTCAAACGTAACTAACGCTCACGACCGTTACAGCGTGTCTTCAAAGCAAACTGGACTTGAATCCTCACAGTGACGCTACCAGCGCCCTTGTTAAGCGACTCGCACTCAATTTGAATTTGACTTTATCTTCGAAATGTAGAAACACTCATACCATCTTTCGTTTATTCCGCATAACTGCTTCTTCGTGTTACGGTTGTTTTTTTTTTTTTCGTCAGTGTATTACTGACAGACATTTGACTATAAAATTTTTTACCAAGGACAACGCGTTTCTGATGGATCGTGAATCGGGATACTTTCGTAACACGCAACTTTAACGAGTATAATAGGAAAATTCTTCAGCTACCAATATGACGTTTCCTGCCATTTTATCCCAGCAAATCATAGCAATAACGACTTATTTTTGAACGATCCTCAGTGTGCGGTGCTTTTAAACAGCATATATTCATAGGACGTAAGTTGTATTATAAAACCCACCAAACATGGACTACAGATGAAAATGACAAAATCCAATATGGCATCTCCCGACTCTACTGAAAGGAAAGGGCCTTCTTAGGTCTCACTGGTCAACGCTCGAAAGCGCGTTCAGACTTTCTGACGTGCTTGACATTGGTTGGTTGGTTTGGGGGATCAAAGGGACCAGACTGCTACGGTCATCGGTCCCTGCTTGACATTGCTCCGCAATGGCTGTGCAGGGTGCTTTCTCCACGATATGACGTCTGAATCTCGGCACACTCAGTGCTGGCGTTCGAATGCACGATGCATGCGATAGCGGATTAACATTCGGCTTAAGCCGACATCTTGATTCGTTCGGAGTAGCCTGCTTGCCGGCTATAGTGTATAAGAACGTCATGAATCTGTAATTGCTCGATTTCACGTTACTAGACACTGCCTATTTCTCTAAGAAGAAAAGTACTCGCCTATATTTAATTGCTTATTTACTTTATCGATTCCTTTAGACCTACACTGTATTTATATATTTATATAAATATAATACGCAGTTCTTTAACATTTTTAAAGCTGTTACATGTCTTGGTTGGTTACAATGTTATATCACAGCATAATAACGGGAATAATAATAATAATGACGATGGCAATGATGATAATATTAAGTAATAGTTAAGAAAAAAGTAAATTATATATATATATACATATATATACATATATATATATATATATATATATATATATATATATATATATATATATATATATATATATAATTTCCTTGCGTTATAAATAATTTTTTAATGTATTATGTATCTGTACCAGTGTTAGTGGATTTGTATGTGAAACTGAATACGTTCTGGAAAGGCATCAGAGAACGTTAACGTTATATCTCTGGTACAGTGGTAACTTTTTAGTTTTTATAATTATTACCTTTTGTGTTTAAAAACAGTACTGGAAAAAACATCGGAACTGTTTAACGCAGTATATTACACTGCATGTGTTATGCACCTCCCTTCCATTCGCATTTCCTCGTCTCCGACGCCGAGGTGGAACCGGAAGATGCGTCGACTTGAGTCTGATGTGGTGCTGCGGTTTGTTGTGATCTTGGTTCCACACGCACTTTCTATAACGCAACTCTTGCATTCACACCTAACCACGAAGGGTGGCAAGCTAATGCCTACTTCGTCAGCAGAATTATCCAGACAGTTCGTTGGACAAACTAAGAAAGGCCATGCGCCGCCACCCACCCAGTCAGGACAGAGCTGTAAGTGATTATCCGTCCCCTCGCCACGCCCGGTGGGGTTTCCCCATGTTAACTCAAACCTTTACGGAGTGACCAAGTGCTGATTAGGTTCGCATTATGACGGAGGTTCTAGATGGCAGGGGTCACTTAAGCCGCTTCCTCCCATCCTGCCATAGATGTTTGCCGCAGTTTCCGGTGGGATCAGTCCCCCTGTACCGAAAATGTGAAATTCTGCCAACATTTAACCCATTATTTGTGAAATTACTGAAGATAGCACTGCCAAATGTTTACCAATTGAACATCTGAATGTACACTCCTGGAAATTGAAATAAGAACACCGTGAATTCATTGTCCCAGGAAGGGGAAACTTTATTGACACATTCCTGGGGTCAGATACATCACATGATCACACTGACAGAACCACAGGCACATAGACACAGGCAACAGAGCATGCACAATGTCGGCACTAGTACAGTGTATATCCACCTTTCGCAGCAATGCAGGCGGACACATTCCTGGGGTCAGATACATCACATGATCACACTGACAGAACCACAGGCACATAGACACAGGCAACAGAGCATGCACAATGTCGGCACTAGTACAGTGTATATCCACCTTTCGCAGCAATGCAGGCTGCTATTCTCCCATGGAGACGATCGTAGAGATGCTGGATGTAGTCCTGTGGAACGGCTTGCCATGCCATTTCCACCTGGCGCCTCAGTTGGACCAGCGTTCGTGCTGGACGTGCAGACCGCGTGAGACGACGCTTCATCCAGTCCCAAACATGCTCAATGGGGGACAGATCCGGAGATCTTGCTGGCCAGGGTAGTTGACTTACACCTTCTAGAGCACGTTGGGTGGCAGGGGATACATGCGGACGTGCATTGTCCTGTTGGAACAGCAAGTTCCCTTGCCGGTCTAGGAATGGTAGAACGATGGGTTCGATGACGGTTTGGATGTACCGTGCACTATTCAGTGTCCCCTCGACGATCACCAGTGGTGTGCGGCCAGTGTAGGAGATCGCTCCCCACACCATGATGCCGGGTGTTGGCCCTGTGTGCCTTGGTCGTATGCAGTCCTGATTGTGGCGCTCACCTGCACGGCGCCAAACACGCATACGACCATCATTGGCACCAAGGCAGAAGCGACTCTCATCGCTGAAGACGACACGTCTCCATTCGTCCCTCCATTCACGCCTGTCGCGACACCACTGGAGGCGGGCTGCACGATGTTGGGGCGTGAGCGGAAGACGGCCTAACGGTGTGCGGGACCGTAGCCCAGCTTCATGGAGACGGTTGCGAATGGTCCTCGCCGATACCCCAGGAGCAACAGTGTCCCTAATTTGCTGGGAAGTGGCGGTGCGGTCCCCTACGGCACTGCGTAGGATCCTACGGTCTTGGCGTGCATCCGTGCGTCGCTGCGGTCCGGTCCCAGGTCGACGGGCACGTGCACCTTCCGCCGACCACTGGCGACAACATCGATGTACTGTGGAGACCTCACGCCCCACGTGTTGAGCAATTCGGCGGTACGTCCACCCGGCCTCCCGCATGCCCACTATACGCCCTCGCTCAAAGTCCGTCAACTGCACATACGGTTCACGTCCACGCTGTCGCGGCATGCTACCAGTGTTAAAGACTGCGATGGAGCTCCGTATGCCACGGCAAACTGGCTGACACTGACGGCGGCGGTGCACAAATGCTGCGCAGGTAGCGCGATTCGACGGCCAACACCGCGGTTCCTGGTGTGTCCGCTGTGCCGTGCGTGTGATCATTGCTTGTACAGCCCTCTCGCAGTGTCCGGAGCAAGTATGGTGGGTCTGACACACCGGTGTCAATGTGTTCTTTTTTCCATTTCCAGGAGTGTATTTAGCTCATGGATCTAGAAATGAGAAGGTACACATAGTGAAAACTGAGATAAGTTTTTTGAAATATATGCCTGATTTTTTGAAAAAATAATTGTGTTTTGTACAACGTATAATCAGTTATGTACTTATAGAATAAAAATCCGCTTTACTTGCTAATTATTTCAGTATCGAGCTGCCCAGGCGGGCGCTGTGGTAGCTGGTCCTACGCATCCATGCGTTTGTTTGACTTGGGTTTGATTCCTAATGACTGACTCGCCCGACCGCCACAAATTCACGCTTTCATATTTATTTGGTGGCAGCTGAGGATGAAGCTATAATCTTCGAACCCGGTCGTGGAATAAATTATGAAAATTACTAGCAACTGAAGCGGATTTATATTCTATAAATACAGGGTGGAGCAAATAAAAGTGGCGTAAACGAATGGATACGAATTATTGTCAAGGAAATACACGAATTTACATAGGTTGTAATGTGACCATGTTAGGACAGTTGTTAAGATAATGCATTTTGTCCTGAGTTATCGAAATAACTCTAAACACAACAATATCAGATTTCTTACCAGAAGTTTCTTTACAAAATCATTTTTACTACTACGTCGTGATGTTGGCCAATACTACGATAAATCATCTGATTTCAGTTCTAAGTTTGGTACTACTTAGAATAACAATCACATCTATGGAGTATGGTTAGTTTTTTGTGACATTCTGAGCAAAAGATTACTCAAGGTTGCTCGAGTTTACCCCTCTGCCCGCAGTATTTACCTTAGCTGCGATGAGCTGTCGGCTGCATGTTTGCTCTCGTCCTCTGACGTTCCTATAATAGCTAATCAAAACCTTTGCTGATTTTATCAGCAGAAACTCTCCTCTGTTTCTCTTTAGGTGAGAAAACACGCACTCATCCCTAGTCTTGAAATATGGCGATAAGCATGTGCATGGCTGGAGCAGCATGCATATTACAATTCCCTCTCAGTTTTCCTAAGAACAATGAACTATGTGGCTGGTTCGTTTCTCCGCTGTTGGAGCTCAATGACGCTACAGCTAATATGCAGCAGAATGTTAGCTGCAGTGAACGCAGTGTTCACACAAATTTCCTCCTCTGCGTTGCATGGAGCTTTAGGCGCTCCGTTCTGCACTTGACGCCAATTCAGAGGAGAGTCCCCGAAATTTTCGGTCTTGTTTCTCTCGTAGCAAGTGTCCTCCCACTTGGGTCCTTTTGTGCCCCAAGTCATGGCTTTTTCCGACCAATAGGAGCGTTCGTCTTATTTTGTGGTATCTCTCTCTGCCAATCGCAAAGGGCCTGCTATTAAACTGCATCGAAATTTCGGCACTTTACTCCTTCTTAGCTCGTGTCGGCCATTTTGTGCCCCGTCCAGACGTCTAAAAGCTACATGTGTACATCATGAGTGTACCACACGCAGTTCACGTGATCGACTGCATCACTCGTTTGTACGTATCCATCTGGGAATTCCCCAACGCAGTTTTCTAAAGTTTCTTTCCATACCATTTCGGTGGCCCGCTACTTACCCTCCTGGATGAGTCATCTGGCCCGCTCGTTGTCTCGCGCCGCGTGTCACTTTCAAGAGATTTCCGTTGTACTCTGCCCATGACGTGCCCAGGACATTGCCCCTCGCATTTGCTCCACAAACGAAACCTTTTCTCCAGCAGCTTGTTTCGCATATTGCTCATTGACATTCAGAATGCTTGGTGTGTTAATACCGTCGATTAAGTGTCATCCCTTTTCATCACATACTGTACATTTTTATAGGCAAATCTGCTCATTTTCTCTGAAGTAAGTCAGGTGACATATTCACCTTCCCATTGCAATGTATAAAAACTCTCATGTAAGGTGCGAAATTGACCTTAATTTAATCAACCACTTTACAAACTGTATACTGCAATACTTTTCCAGAGAAGCAAGAACTAACGAAAAGACCCACATTGTAGTAGTTCTGGGAGAAGGCTGCACGAGGACGGACCACCAGAGCACCTATGGCGGAATTATTCGGGATTACTTGTGACAGAAATTACCTTGATTAATATCAACATTCTGTCCAACCAACGCTACACGGCATCGTGGTGTGATTGCAGTCCGCGTTGGTTCTCCTCTATCGTCGAAGAAATTGCATATGCTGCTCATGAAACACTTTGCACTTGCATCCAATTAGTAAACTGTAACTTAACCGCTTGTCTGTTTCTCTCTATCTGATTGAATCTTCCTCAAACTGTATACCAAAAATTCTTAAAACATTATTACCAAACAAACTAGCTCCTGAATTAAAATCGTCTGCTGTGCAAAACGCTGAATATACTGAATTATACAGAGACTCTATATGACTTGCTTAACACTGTCAACAAAATAAAGATAACTGTTTGTGTAAAAATGCAGTACTACCCTGAATGTAACTTGACTTGTGAAATAAATGCTGCCACGTGGAGAGGCCACAGCGTTTGAGGTGCCATGTCACGGATTGCACGGACCCTCCCTCCGAAGGTTAGAGTCCTCCCTCGGGCATGGGTGTGTGTTAGTTGTTTGTAGCATAAGTTAGTTTAAATAGTGTGTAAGTCTAGGGACCGATGACCTCAGCAGTTTGGTCCTTCAGGAATTCACACACATTTGAACATTTGAAATAAATGCCCAACTGAACTTACAAACAAATTCCTGGCCCTAAACTGTATTTTGACTTATCTCGTGTCCTGACAAACATTTTGCAGATTTCTCGAAAGCAGTGTGTGGCATACAGCAGCAAAGCAACATAAAAAATATGACTAAAAATTCTGTACCGCAAAGTGCAATGAGGATACATACATAATAAACTGAATGAAAAGTGGGAATTTTTAAGTGGTGAGAAATTACTTCTGGAAATATTCAAATGAAACTCTCTATTAAAAAATAATGCTTTTAAAATCAACTGAATGTCCACAGTAGTATTTACGTAACACGACTTAAGGAAATAATTTTAAGAGAGGGAAATCTCGTCTGCCTATCACAGCAATACACATAACCATGTTACTATCTGAGCTTCATTACTACAATCTCAATAGCACACAACAATGCTACGTGCTTGCGTGTTTACCTTAATCAATGTTCCAGAAAAACTCACAAATAATCCCCTTAGCTTATCTCTCCATAACTGCATCGAAACTCCAATTCCATCAATCTCATATCACACTTACAAACAAAATTTCCTGACCATTCTTCAAAATACGTCTGCTACTCAACACTGCTCAACTTAGTGTGCGCTCTCAGGCAGAAGCGGTGTAGCGACACACAGATTTTGTAGCAATAGCCAAAGATTACTCAGCCACATTGTTTTGCTCTGTGTGAGCTATGCATATCGATGTTTACGAAAGAAACTGAATTTACAGAATGGCCAAAATAATGTGCACATCTCATAAAGTAACGTCCTACTTAACAGAATGGAAGTGGGAGGCCAACAACATCCAGGCCAAGAGCAGACTCTCGCGTGTGTAACCGGGGCTACAAAGATGGACAATGAGTTTTAATGCTTCGGGCTATTCATTTCATCCGCCCTCGGAGCTACCACTGGGAGGCCCGAGCGCGAATCGCGGCCTCTCCCAAATTCCGCACACTCTCGGCAATGAGTTACGTGCGAGACAAATTACGTGACCTATTACTCCACTGATTTAGTCGGAACGCTTATGGATGGACCTGCATTAAATCTCAGCACCGCTGCACTTAAAAAACCACTATAAAGCCGGCCGGTGTAGCCGTGCGGTTCTAGGCGCTTCAGTCTGGAACCGCGTGACCGCTACGCTCGCAGGTTCGAATCCTGCCTCGGGCATGGATGTGTGTGATGTCCTTAGGTTAGTTAGGTTTAAGTATTTCTAAGTTCTAGGGGACTGATGACCACAGATGTTAAGTCCTATAGTACTCAGAGCCAAAAAACCACTATAAATAACTTTCGCCAGACACTGTTATACTTCTCTCTACTCCAAATTCAATAATTAAAGACCTGTAGCTATACATTTCCAGAAAGATTTTAATATCCTGCCACTGAACTGGGAAGTGCACATCGCAACTTTCTTTGAACTGTGACTGTGACTGACGCACCAACAACAGGGACTTACATACATTGAGAATAGAAAATAGTGCATTGAGAATGGCTAGCTACTAGCTGAAATCTGGATTTGCGTAATAAAATCTAAAAAAGGACCACTGATTGCTGCACTCTATAATTTATAAGTCACATAACAATCGCTGAGTGAATCCACTTTCCGAATGGAAGGTAACCTGCGAAAAACCACGTCTAATGTTCCACATGAACTGGTGGAATTTATTTGCTTCAGCTACACCTCACCAAGTCTCCTCCGTTGACTGAGCACCACTTCCAGTGCTAAAACGAAACAGTCGCCCAGAAAACCGGAACGGGCTAAATAAATTGCCAAGCCCTCGCATCGGATTTGTGACATTACAGCCTTCATCACTGCGATTTTTAACATGTAAAAGTTTTTTTTTTCTGTATTCGCGTCAGTATGTGCGAACTTTTAACATATACCAATGAATGTTGTAACCAGATATCTTTGCCGCGCTCCTGAAAAGCGCAGAATATCACGATAGCTATAAACTGTTATACGCTGCTATCGATCAGTAAAAAAACGATGCACCTACGTTTCAAAATAACAATTGCCAATTTTTACTTCTGCAGGGAGCCGCGCCGCTCTCTAGCTGTTCTGTGAATGTGTTGCGACTCGGACGCAAAAGTATTGTGCTCCATACTGATATAATCATTTTATTGTAAATTTAAGAGTTTAAGTGATTAAAAATATATGTAGCCACAAACAAGCAATAATGTGTATCATGAAAATTCGCTCGACCGCTACATTGGGTGGCCATGTTAATGTAAGTTTCCGTTTCATAATATAATACTTGAAGCCTTGAAGTTTATTTAATTTCAAAGAAAATCTCTCAACCTTATTTTCATTAATTATACTTGTGATAATCTTTCCTGTTTAAAAGATTTATGCAGCTTATGATCCAGCGTGTGTTCTGTCGGAACAGGAGGCTGTCGTGACGGCATCGTTATAGTATTTATTCCAAGTTCTTTCAGTTCCGTTTATATGTTCGTACAAATCCAATTAGTTGGTCCCTTAGGTTTCTTTCATGTAACTTCTGTCTGTTTTCTCCGCGCGATCTTCCTCCGGAAAAAAAAAATTCTGTTTATTTTTTAGTAATTTTCGATATCGCGAATGAGAAAAGATAGCCGCCTCCTGCTCCGAACGGAACACCACGACTTTTCTAACGTCGGAGATTACCGCACGAATTTTCCGCTAAAAGGTAATAGAATTTCTTAAAGCTGGATCAATTACACATGTTGCTGCTGTTCTCCTACAAATCTGGTGTGATTAATAGTAATTTATTCTGTCACGACAAAAAGAACCAATTTTATTTTTACGAAAGCAACAAAGCTTTCAATTAAATTACTTTAAAAAAATCATACCAGAGATTGCATTTCAGTTCTTGTTGTCTTTCCGTGTTTGAAAATAACTTCTTTGATCACGAAGGATCACTGTCTCCACTTGAAAAAGTGACATTGAACGACTCCTCAATTTCGCAAACGGCTACGATTCTCTAGAACCAGGGCTTTTAAAAACCTTGTTTCAAACAGGTGCTGGGAACACTGACGAACCTGGTAATATCACTCGCCCTCGAGTCGCCCTTGTATGTCCTCTCCACAACGTTTTCCATGTTTCATAACCTGTGAAGCTGTTCGAAAAAAAATTATCGAGATCAACATCGTAACGCGGAAGCAGCTCCGCACAGGTGGTACTTCATTGCTCGTTGTGCTCTTTTGCTAGGCGGCGAGGAACCCTGCGGACACACAGATTTGAGTAACCCAACTGGTGGACGCGCGTGTCAGCATTACCGACAGACGTCCAGTTCAGCAGCTTGGTGTTTAATAGTGATCCGTCGATCACCTCGAATGAGTCGTATCGTATTGTGTCGTATGGTATCGAATGAGTATATCCTCACGTTCGAACGTTGCACGTGTCGCAGCAGTGTGCGGCCGTCCGGCACTCGCGAGAACGGACTGGTTTGCGCGGCATTGTTGCTATGATGGCAGACGTCTCGCCCAACGACTCACCGTGCTTTTGTTCACTGTGAGATCTCCGTCGACATTCTGCAAGCCCCTATAAATATGTGCGCTGGTCTGGTTTTCAGCCAGAAGAAGCTCAATACTTGGAACGCACGCCCGTTACAGACGCCACTCTGAAGGCTACGTGTATCACTGCCATCTATCAGAACTTCACCAAACTATGGGGATAGAATCAAGACTATTCTACGATGTTCTGCAACAAATTCTGCATTTTTTCAACCGAAACTGACTAAGATAAAATGTGTTGCATTACTTATTGAACGCCCGCCGTAACATCAAAGTTATAGGCCCTGAAGAACATGATCTGAAGGACTTCTGCTAGCTTTGAAGAAGAATTATGTAGGATGCACGCAACCAATAGTATATAAACAACAGACAGGGGGAGGGCTCAGATACATCCAAGAAATAACTACGGGCATTCGTTGCAAGTGCTACTCCATGATGAAGAGGCTAACACACGAAAGGAATTCGTGGCGAGCCGCATCAAACACGTCAGAAGACTCATGGATCAAGCTCCTCTCCGTCAAAAATATGGAATGACACTTTCATCGTCTCCAGGCTCGAAAAATCTCCTTCCCCCTTAGCCAAGATACTGACAGAGGCAGGACGAACACAAAGGCGCGGCCAGGAAATTAGATGTTAAGAATTAGGGAACCCGGTTAGAGTCTGTCTTTCCTCTTGTCCTACAAATTCACTCTCTCTCTGTACATATTTATCCTAAATATATGCCACGCAAATCTTACGCTCATTGTTTTATTTCTCCTGGTGCCCTCATGCACCAGTACAGCTCTTCCCTCGTTCTTGGCAGCCCTCTTTTGCAAGCTCTTTTAGACCTAAAAGTTTTCCTCAATAGTTTTCTTTCTCTAGTTGTTCCAAAGCTGATGTTTTCGTCTCGGGTGTATATAAAACCTCTCTTTAGGTTAACAAAAGATTTTTGTAAAATGTCACCTGCAGTTTAACCTCACTGTCCAATATTTTATAATTCCGCAGAAAAATAAATGTCTGATCACAAATTTCATCAGCAGTTCATGAGCCGTTATCGAGCAGCAATAAATCTAAGACAGCGGCACAGGAAACGAGGAGGGGAAAGGCCAGGGAAGGCTGCAGCAACTTTCGAACCAGATTGTTTTGCGCCGAAAAGAGGATCCCGGCGGTAGCGGCGGCGGCGGCGGCCGCGAATGCAGATAAAGGTAATGGAACTGGCGCCAATGAACGCAGCGACGCGTCGTGGCGCCGGTGCCTGCAGCGGCGCTTCATTTCCAGCGGGCCGTTTCCGGCGGCCAGAAGACGCGGCCCGTAAATTAACGCGCCGGTCGCCAGCCGCCAGTCGCCAGCCGCCGCTGCCAGTGGCGCTGTTTTGGCCAGATATCACGCTACATAAAGCACTCTCCTGAATAATTCACATTTGTTAAAACGGGTGCGGACGCTCGCCTGCCGCCGCGCGCCGCTGTAATACGGCGCGCATGACTCGTTGATGTATTCATTTACAACAAATGTTGGCGCGGTAGGAAATTACAGTGTCACACTTATGGCTGCCAGATGAAATAACGGGGAAATTGGAAACTGGCCCCCGCCGAGCCGAGCCGCGCCGCGCCGGCCGGCTGGACGCGCCGTCGCTCAGCGCGCATGCGCGGCGACCGCTCGGCCCGTACTGCACCGTGCCTCCCCGCTGCGCTACACCGCTCCATTACTCGCCGGCAATCAGCGGCATAGCAGGTGCGAGCAGCGCTAGCTTGGTAATCAACAAGGACTTAATTCCTAACAACAACCAAATTATTGCCTTCCCCACTTAAGTGCTATGAACAGGCGTAGCTGATCCCGCCATCTGCACACCTTCTCTTTATGTATTTTTTTTACGGTTCTCTTTTTCACTCAGTCGCAGTTATACAACTAATATAGGTTTATATCATCTTTTGCCCCCCACGAACCATGGACCTTGCCGTTGGTGGGGAGGCTTGCGTGCCTCAGCGATACAGATGGCCGTACCGTAGGTGCAACCACAACGGAGGGGTATCTGTTGAGAGGCCAGACAAACATGTGGTTCCTGAAGAGGGGCAGCAGCCTTTTCAGTAATTGCAGGGGCAACAGTCTGGATGATTGACTGATCTGGCCTTGTAACATTAACCAAAACGGCCTTGCTGTGCTGGTACTGCGAACGGCTGAAAGCAAGGGGAAACTACAGCCGTAATTTTTCCCGGGGACATGCAGCTTTACTGTATGATTAAATGATGATGGCGTCCTCTTGGGTAAAATATTCCGGAGGTAAAATAGTCCCCCATTCGGATCTCCGGGCGGGGACTACTCAAGAGGACGTCGTTATCAGGAGAAAGAAAACTGGCGTTCTACGGATCGGAGCGTGGAATGTCAGATCCCTTAATCGGGCAGGTAGGTTAGAAAATTTGAAAAGGGAAATGGATAGGTTAAAGTTAGATATAGTGGGAATTAGTGAAGTTCGGTGGCAGGAGGAACAAGACTTTTGGTCAGGTGAATACAGGGTTATAAATACAAAATCAAATAGGGGTAATGCAGGAGTAGGTATAATAATCAATAAAAAATAGGAGTGCGGGTTAGCTGCTACAAACAGCATAGTGAAGGCATTATTGTGGCCAAGATAGACACAAAGCCCATGCCTACTACAGTAGTACAAGTTTATATGCCAACTAGCTCTGCAGATGATGAAGAAATAGATGAAATGTATGACGAGATAAAAGAAATTATTCAGGTAGTGAAGGGAGACGAAAATTTAATAGTCATGGGTGACTGGAATTCGTCAGTAGGAAAAGGGAGAGTCTAGCGGTTCTAGGCGCGCAGTCCGGAACCGCGCGACTGCTACGGTCGCAGGTTCGAATCCTGCCTCGGGCATGGATGTGTGTGATGTCCTTAGGTTAGTTAGGTTTAAGTAGTTCTAAGTTCTAGGGGACTGATAACCTCAGAAGTTAAGTCCCATAGTGCTCAGAGCCATTTTTGAAAAGGGAGAGAAGGAAACATAGTAGGTGAATATGGATTGGGGGGAAGAAATGAAAGAGGAAGCCGCCTTGTAGAATTTTGCACAGAGCATAACTTAATCATAGCTAACACTTGGTTCAAAAATCATAAAAGAAGGTTGTATACCTGGAAGAATCCTGGAGATACCAAAAGGTATCAGATAGAATATATAATGGTAAGACAGAGATTTAGGAACCAGGTTTTAAATTGTAAGACATTTCCAGGGGCAGATGTGGATTCTGTCCACAATCTATTGGTTATGAACTGTAGATTAAAACTGAAGAAACTGCAAAAAGGTGGGAATTTAAGGAGATGGGACCTGGATAAACTGAAAGAACCAGAGGTTGTAGAGAGTTTCAGGGAGAGCATAAGGGAACAATTGACAGGAATGAGGGTAAGAAAGACAGTAGAAGAAGAATGGGTAGCTCTGAGGGATGAAGTAGTGAAGGCAGCAGAGGATCAAGTATGTAAAAAGACGAGGGCTAATAGAAATCCTTGGGTAAGAGAAGAAATATTGAATTTAATTGATGAAAGGAGAAAATATAAAAATGCAGTAAATGAAGCAGGCAAAAAGGAATACAAACGTCTCAAAAATGAGATCGACAGGAAGTGCAAAATGGCTAAGCAGGGATGGCTAGAGGACAAATCTAAGGATGTAGAGGCTTGTCTCACTAGGGGTAAGATAGATACTGCCTACAGGAAAATTAAAGAGAGCTTTGGAGAGAAGAGAACCACTAGTATGAATATCAAGAGCTCGGATGGCAACCCAGTTCTAAGCAAAGAAGGGAAGGCAGAATGGTGGAAGGAGTAAATAGATGGTGTATACAAGGGCGATGTACTTGAGGACAATATTATGGGAATGGAAGAGGATGTAGTTGAAGATGAAAGGGGAGATATGATACTGCGTGAAGAGTTTGACAGAGCACTGAAAGACCTGAGTCGAAACAAGGCCCCGGGAGTAGACAACATTCCATTAGAACTACTGATGGCCTTGAGAGAACCAGTCGTGACAAAACTCTACCATCTGGTGAGCAAGATGTATGAGACAGGCGAAATACCCACAGACTTCAAGAAGAATATAATAATTCCAACCCCAAAGAAAGCAGGTGTTGACAGATGTAAAAATTACCGAACTATCAGTTTAATAAGTCACAGCTGCAAAATACTAACGTGAATTATTTACAGACGAATGGAAAAACTGGTAGAAGCGGACCTCGGGGAAGATCAGTTTGGATTCCGTAGAAATGTTGGAACACGTGAGGCAATACTAACCTTACGACTTATCTTAGACGGAAGATTAAGAAAAGGCAAACCTACGTTTCTTGAATTTGTAGACTTAGAGAAAGCTTTTGACAACGTTAACTGGAATACTCTCTTTCAAATTCTGAAGGTGGCAGGGGTACAATACAGGGAGCGAAAGGCTATTTACAATTTGTACAGAAACCAGATGGCAGTTATAAGAGTCGAGGGGCATGATAGGGAAGCAGTGGTTGGGAAAGGAGTGAGACAGGGTTGTAGCCTCTCCCCGATGTTATTCAATATGTATATTGAGCAAGCAGTAAAGGAAACAAAAGAAAAATTCGGAGTAGGTATTAAAATTCATGGAGAAGAAGTGAAAACTTTGAGGTTTGCCCATGACATTGTAATTCTGTCAGAGACGGCAGAGGACTTGGAAGAGCAGTTGAACGGAATGGACAGTGTCTTGAAAGGAGGATATAAGATGAACATCAACAAAAGGAAAACGAGGATAATGGAATGTAGTCAAATTAAATCGGGTGATGCTGAGGGCATTAGATTAGGAAATGAGACACTTAAGGTAGTAAATGAGTTTTGCTATTTAGGGAGTAAAATAACTGATGATGGTCGAAGTAGAGAGGATATAAAATGTAGACTGGCAATGGCAAGGAAATCGTTTCTGAAGAAGAGAAATTTGTTAACATCGAGTATAGATTTAAGTGTCAGGAAGTCGTTTCTGAAAGTATTTGTATGGAGTTTAGCGATGTATGGAAGTGAAACATGGACGATAAATAGTTTGGACAAGAAGAGAATAGAAGCTTTCGAAATGTGGTGCTACAGAAGAATGCTGAAGATAAGGTGGGTAGATCACGTAACTAATGAGGAGGTATTGAATAGGATTGGGGAGAAGAGAAGTTTGTGGCACAACTTGACTAGAAGAAGGGATCGGTTGGTAGGACATGTTTTGAGGCATCAAGGGATCACAAATTTAGCATTGGAGGGCAGCGTGGAGGGTAAAAATCGTAGAGGGAGACCAAGGGATGAATACACTCAGCAGATTCAGAAGGATGTAGGTTGCAGTAGGTACTGGGAGATGAAGCAGCTTGCACACGATAGAGTAGCATGGAGAGCTGCATCAAACCAGTCTCGGGACTGAGGACCACAATAACAACATCATCTTTTGCGACTGTCATAAAAGTCTTATTAAGACCAAAATAAGTCTCTAATTATTGCCACAGAAGGTTACCTGTCCATCATCTGTGTTAACACTTCGCCAATATTAACAGCATATGTGGTCGTATCTATCATACACGGGGTGTTACAAAAAGGTACGGCCAAACTTGCCGGAAACGTTCCTCACACACAGATAAAGAAAAGATGTTATGTGGACATGTGTCCGGAAACGGTTAATTTCCATGTTAGAGCTCAATTTAGTTTCATTAGTATGTACTGTACTCCCTCGATTCACCGCCAGTTGGCCCAATTGAAGGAAGGTAATGTTGACATCGGTGCTTGTGTTGACACGCGACTCATTGCTCTACAGTACTAGCATCAAGCCCATCAGTACGTAGCATCAACAGGTTAGTGTTCATCACGAACGTGGTTTTGCAGTCAGTGCAATGTTTACAAATGCGGAGTTGGCAGATGCCCATTTGATGTATGGATTAGCACTGGGCAATAGCCGTGGCGCGGTACGTTTGTATCGAGACAGATTTCCAGAACGAAGGTGTCCCGACAGGAAGACGTTCGAAGCAATTGGTCAGCGTCTTAGGTAGCACGGAACATTCCAGCCTATGACTCGCGACTGTGGAAGACCTAGAACGACGAGGACACCTGTAATGGACGAGGCAATTCTTCGTGCAGTTGACGATAACCCTAATGTCAGCGTCAGGGGAAGACCTCCAACGACGAGGACACCTGCAATGGACGAGGCAGTTCTTCGTGCAGTTGACGATAACCCTAATGTCAGTGTCAGAGAAGTTGCTGCTGTACAAGGTAACGTTGACCACGTCACTGTATGGAGAGTGCTACGGGAGAACCAGTTGTTTCCGTAGCATGTACAGCGTGTGCAGGCACTATCAGCAGCTGATTGGCCTCCACGGGTACACTTCTGCGAACGGTTCATCCAACAATGTGTCAATCCTCATTTCAGTGCAAATGTTCTCTTTACGGATGAGGCTTCATTCCAACGTGATCAAATTGTAAATTTTCACAATCAATATGTGTGGGCTGACGAGAATCCGCACGCAATTGTGCAATCACGTCATCAACACAGATTTTCTGTAAACGTTTGGGCAGGCATTGTTGGTGATGTCTTGATTGGGCTTCATGTTCTTCCACCTACGCTCAATGGAACACGTTATCATGATTTCATACGGGATACTCTACCTGTGCTGCTAGAACATGTGCCTTTACAAGTACGACACAACATGTGGTTCATGCACGATGGAGCTCCTACACATTTCAGTCGAAGTGTTCGTACGCTTCTCAACAACAGATTCGGTGACCGATGGATTGTTAGAGGCGGACCAATTCCATGGCCTCCACGCTCTCCTGACCTCAACCCTCTTGACTTTCATTTATGGGGGCATTTGAAAGCTTCTGTCTACGCAACTCCGGTACCAAATGTAGAGACTCTTCGTGCTAGTATTGTGGACGGCTGTGATACAATACGCCATTCTCCAGGGCTGCATCAGCGCATCAGGGATTCCATGCGACGGAGGGTGGATGCATGTATCCTCGCGAACGGAGGACGTTGTGAACATTTCCTGTAACAAAGTGTTTGAAGTCACGCTGGTACGTTCTGTTGCTGTGTGTTTCCATTCCTTGATTAATGTGATTTGAAGAGAAGTAATAAAATGAGCTCTAACATGGAAAGTAAGCGTTTCCGGACACATGTCCACATAACATATTTTCTTTCTTTGTGTGTGAGGAATGTTTCCCTGAAAGTTTGGCAGTGCCTTTTTGTAACATCCTGTATATCGGGTGATCAAAAAGTCACTATAAATTTGAAAACTTAATAAACCACGGAATATTGTAGATAGAGAGGTAAAAATTGACACACATGCTTGGAATGACATGGGGTTTTGTTAGAACCAGCCCATATTACTAGACGCGTGAAAGATCTCTTGTGCGCGTCGTTTGGTGATGATCGTGTGCTCAGCCGCCACTTTCGCCATGCTTGGCCTCCCAGGTCCCCAGACCTCAGTCCGTGCGATTATTGGCTTTGCGGTTACCGGAAGTCACAAGTGTATCGTGATCGACCGACATCTCTAGGGATGCTGAAAGACAACATCCGACACCAATGCCTCACCATAAATCAGAATGCTTTACACTGCTGTTCACAACATTATTCCTCGACTACAGCTATTACTGAGGAATGATGGTGGACATATTGAGCATTTCCTGTAAAGAACATCATCTTTGCTTTGTCTTTCTTTGTTATGCTAATTATTGCTATTCTGATCAGATGAAGCGCAATCTGTCGGACATTTTTTGAACTTTTGTATTTTTTTTGTTCTAATAAAACCTCATATCATTCCAAGCATGTGTGTCAATTTGTACCTCTCTATCTACATTATTCTGTGATTTATTCAGTTTTCAAAGTTATACTGACTTTTTGATCACCCAGTATATATATATATATATATATATATATATATATATATATATATATATATATATATATATATATATATTTATTTATTTATTTCTCAAGTCAATCACCCTTTTTCTCAACACATACTAACGGTACACGGTTCAATGAGTGATCGTTAGAAACTTTTTTTAACCGACTTATTCTCAAGAATATGAGATTCGGTGTTCAGGAATAAATATTGCATGCCGCAGAGTCTCCCACTCACATTTCCATTTGCAGTCAGGTTGAAACAAAAAATAAATAAGAAAACCATTACGCAAAGAAAAGTAAAAAAAATTCCATTTAGAGGTCATAAACATTAACAGACAGTTGTTATACGACAGAGTAAACGATGGAAACTCATGCAGTTAATTAAATATGTACTAACTGCAACAGCGACTTCACATACCAGAACTGCAGTTGTAATATAGTATCATCGTATAGAAGGAGAATTGCCTTCTTACTTGGTAATCGTATATAGTATCAGAATAATGGTGGCAAGATTCCGTTTGGTGGCTGGTATATAGCGTTCATTTGGATCAGCAGGACAGATGTTTGTCACAACTGTTCTCCTTCCGGCTCAAACTTACCCACTGAACCCTGTCACTTGCTCGTGGTGCAGGCGTGATGTTGGCCCAGATCCCTCACCTCTCGGTGGAAGCGTCAGCTGATTCAGCTGCTGGCCCATGAGTGTCAGCTTCTTTGCACTGGATAAGTGCAACTACCTGCCTAATATTCAGCGAGAGGAATCATGTGCGTTACTTAGTGCTGTTGAAAATAAAGAATTTAGCTGGAGTGATCAGAAACCTTGCATCCTGCCTGTTTAGAAAATATTATTGTCTCTTGCTCAGGCATTAAATGTAAATACGGTATTACAGTGCCAGTTTTACTCTAAATTACGATGCAAAATTCCTTTGGAAATGCATGCATGCTTGGTTGACACCATATGAGAGGTGCACTGGTAGCCAAATGGTAACGCGGGCGCTCTCGACAAGTAGCAAATCCAGGTTCGAATCCCCGTCCACCACAAATCTTCATTGTCTTCATTCCATTGTACAGCTGATGGCTGTCCATATTCGCAACTCCGAATATATTACATATAGCAAATATAGATGTCATTATGTCTGTGACGGAGAAGCATACGTGGTGAGAACACCCATAACGCATTTGAAAACTATATACAGAGTGCCACCGTGTCTGATGGACAACATTTGTCTTATCTGAAACCCAAACAAGCTAAAAGGACATATTGTAGGGGAAGGCGGGGCAAGATGGGGAAGCTAACTTTAAACCCTTACAAAAGGGACAAAAATAAACAAATTCAAGTAGGTCCGATTATCATTTCTTTATTTAACCATTGAATTATAATAGCATGCAAAGAAACCTGCAAACTTGTTACATTTAGTTAGAAATATCTCGATTTGAAACATAAACTACCAATTCCCCGTCTTGCCCCATATGCGGGGTAAGATGGGGAACTAGCATGAATTCATTTCTAAAGCTTAAATAAGGACTGGAATAACGAAATCATGTGACGATAAGGTTTCGAAACATGGTTCTGCGAATTGTAGAATCAGGTATTACGTTTTATTTAGGCCTCTTACTTTCACATAGTACACAAGTGTGGACAGCCTCGTCATCATCACTTTCTATCCCTGCACAAGTGTCGTGGGTCCAGCGTCCGCAGCTAATACGCCGTATCCAGCCTCCTTGAGAGAAGTCATAGCAGTATAAACATTCTTCAGTCTCTTCCTCGTTGTCATTCGACCTCAGTTTATAATCCCTTGAGCATGAAGGGGTGGTTAAGACGTCACTAACGTTTCTCACTTTTTCGCTGTCATTATGTCCTTTTGGTGGTATCCCAGGTTTATTAAACGTCTTTGAGAAGAGTTTTCGTTTACATGCAGCACGTTTGGGGACTCCTTTTCGTTTAATTTCTCAGATAGTTCACTCCTATAAGGATATTCGGTTAAAACAACGGGTTTTCCACGTCTGTTAGATGGTTTCCTTGTGGTTTTTTTATTCACCTTTGGAATAGCTAACACCATTTCAGGACTGGTAACCTGACAGTTGGACGAAACAGAGGCTTTATCGTCAGTTGTTAATTGTTCAGGTGTTATACGTCTTGACAACATCTCTGGTATTTGGTCTTCCGTTTCTGTAACTTCAGATGTGTGAGCTTGAAGAATGTCTGTAGCTGAACAGGGCAGGTTATCACTTTCTTGAAACACGTTTCTGTTTACAGGCCAAATGCCTGTTTTCCGAAACCCGTTCACTGCTGTGCACATTGTAGCTGAATGAATGATGGCTTTGCCGAATAAACTTGCGATCTGATGCTGCGTAACAACTTTTCCAGGATGGGTGCGAAGCCACGATCTTACTTCATCTTCGTAAAATTTACTGAGAGGTTCCATAAATGCCACGTCCAATGGTTGAAGACGGTGTGAGCAGAGTGGTGGCAAACACAGCAAGACAACCCCATTTTCGCGGGCCATATCTATCAGTTCTAAATTCTTGGCGTGCGTTTTGTGGCCGTCCAGTATGAGAAGTATTGGTCTTTCCTTTGACGCTCCAGCAAATGCAATAAACTTCTTAAATAAAGTCAAAAATAGTTCTTTCTTCATCCAACCAGTTTCTTGTACTTCTGCCTAGGCACCAGGGGGCAGGCCAGTCTCAAACGCTTGTTGCATTCGTTTCCGAGGATAAATTATCATAGGTGGTACGTAGCATCCCGACGCTGAAACAAAGATTTCTGCGGTCGCAGTCTGGCCTCTTTCTGCTGAAGTAACTGCTCCCACCTGTCTGCGCCCTTTCGAAGCAATCACCTTTGTGTGACCTTTTGGAATGACTGTTAAACCAGTCTCATCGCAATAGAAAATTCTGTCTCCCGTAAACTTGAATGTGTCTAATTGACTTTCTAACAGATCGAAAAACCGATCTACAGCAACTCGATTAAACCCCATTGCTCGTGCGATTGATGTGGCCTCTGGTTTTCGTATTGTTAAGGTAGAATTTCGTGCAAGAAACCCATTTAACCAATCCCTTCCAGCAGATTTGGCTGCAGTATTAAATGGATCTTTGATGTTGTTTCCTTCAGCTATCTGAAAAGCAAGTTCACGAAGTTCTTTAAGTGAGGCCAAAATACTGTCCTTCCATCTGTGTTAAGTAGTCTTTACGTTCTACCTCTTGTTCTGGGGTAAACACACTTTAGTGATTGGTCCTAACCTTTTCACAACTGTATAGCCAGGGTTAGCACGTTTCTTTGCCACATGTCGTTCAGTCGTTGTCTGTGGCACGTTGAACTGTCGAGCAGCCCTGAAAGAACCCATATGACCTTCTATAACAGCATTTACAGCGCCTTCCATTGACTCCAATGACCAATCTTGCCTAGACGTTTGTCGCCGATGCTTGTGAACTATCTGAAATAAAACACGTGGAACGTACTACTGAGTCAGATCATTCCTGGTAGTCTATATTATATAGTAAATACCATCTTTCCAATAGTCAGTCGTAAAAGCATAGCAAGAATACTCACTTTGCACGTTTTGCGTATTTTTATTCACCATATAGCCTAAGGCATACTTTGTAATTAATTAGGAAAGAATGACGGATACCATTCTATTTACAATTGTATTCAACGTATAATGTGCGTGTTCAAAACGCGCAGCGAGGTAAACATATGAGACGATAAGAGCGTAATGGTTGCACAAATAGTAGGGGCGAGGCGGGGAAGCTCCGCATCATGCCCCACCCCGTCTTGCTCCCTACCATGCTGTCAGGTTATGTTACGCCTGCATGAACACTATTTAGTGAACATTGACTACTGACACAGCAGTTTACTGTTAATAAGACGTGCTATTCAGTGCTATATATACAGTCTGGACAAATGTTCACGAAACACAAGTTTTAGGACCTCGAAAGGTGTAAAACATTGCAAATCAGTATAACAATTGTACGTACCTTGCAAAGCTCACAGAAACCACCGCGAAACTAAGGTTCAGCAATGTCAACACTCTGGGACCTGTGTATTGATGATGTTGACGTGGCCATCCACAGATGGCAGCACTCTAACTGTAGCTTCTAGCCTTTCCCCGTCTTACCCCACCTCCCCGTCTTGCCCCGCCTTCTCCAACCTCCCTAGACAAGAGCAGAATATTGTAAATTATGCTGACAAAAACAATGAGGTGACAAATCTCATATCCCATAAATACTTCTGCAAAAAGATTTTCTTAGAAGTGCAGATTGGAACATCATCTATGCCTGGGTGAAGAGATGGTGATGGTAGCTGTTTATGAAATGGGTGCTCTTCATTTGGGCCATCAGTCATCTGATTGGTCTGATGCGGCTTGCCACGACCTCTTCTCCTCTGGCAACCTTCTCATCTCAGAGTACAGCTTACATCCTATATCCTCAATCATTTGTTGGATATATTCCAGTCTCAATCTTGCCTCACAGTTTTACACTATACAGCTCCCTTTAGTACCATGGAAGTTATTCCCTGAATTTTCTTAATAAATGTCGCATCATACTCTGTCTTCTTCTTGTCAATGTTTTCCACGAATTCCTTCCTTTGCTGATTCTATACACATATTCCTCTCCTTGCTGATTCTATAAACTATCAAACTATTCTCGTCGATAAATGCTCTTTAAGCCCAAGTTTGACCTACAGTAGAGCCATGTGTGTCGTATTGTTGTAAAAAATCTTTACAATTTTGAAAATAATGCAAACCATTTTTGGTTTCTTTAATGCATGGTACGTATATTGAACTAAACTCGTCCACACGAGCAGGTTAACCTCAAGATTAGTAGTGTCAATATTTGAGCCTTGTTTTAAATGGTAATGAACCATTGGTTCATGAAAGTAGCGCCACATGTCTTATGTATTCGAAATTTTAAATGTCTTCGTAAATAATACTGACAGTTTTATTTTCGTGCAATGATCGAATTTTTGTTCATGATCAGAAATCTGTAATTATCCTTCGATAATATGAATATATGTAATTCAAGTAATACAACCCAGTAATGACCTCATTGGAATGTATCATTTGTAGTACGGCTTCTACTGCTAAAATGTCAGAAATGTGATGTCATTATGTAGAACACCACTGAACATAACTGCAAGTATGTCCTAGATGTAAAAGTGGTTAGATCCAATATTCGTCAGTTAATTATATTTTTATAGTGTAGAACATGACGCATTATATTCTCCTCCCTCCCCCCAGAAAAGAAATGGTGCTTGAGAGATGAGGCATTACTTAAAAACTTCTAAAAGTCAGGTGATGCCAGTTTGATCTCTAAACCACCAGTAGCATAGCCTCAAATAAGCATAAGAAGGAAATGACAAGCTCTTTACGTATTTTGTAGATACTTTTGATATCAAACTGACATTGTGACACTTGACATAAAAACTGTACGTGTTGCTGATGTATTTTTTGACGTACGTTTATGACATGGCAGTACGGTAAGTTACAAGCTTTACATATTTTTATTGACGTTTAAAACATGAAAATAACGTTGTGACAATATTCACGTCTGTGTTTTTATCTTCTTCCTCCTAAAGACTGTGCATGCTCAGCTCCGTTTTCGGGCATAGTCTCGTGTAAACCTAGGATGAAATGTTAACTTCCTGCTTAGCATGTTATTTCAGCAGACCACATGTGTTTCGTAGAGTCATAGAACAATGTAGATGTGAAATTACTGGAAGTTACACCATTTACATATTTTGTCAGGTATTTTAGACATGAAAATAACATTGCGACATTTGATACAAATTTATATTGCTGATGTGTTTTTCACACACTTTTAGACATTGAGCTACTGTCAGTTACACACTTTACGTATTTTAGACAAGAAAATATCATTGTGACACCTGAGATAAACATTGCGTTTGTGTGTGTGCGTATGATAGTTTCAATCTTTTCAACATGGGGCAAAATTCATACCCTTCAAACTCTTCTGAACGTGGCCCCATCTTGGATTGTAACATCAGGTAGATTACAAAACACAACTGGGCTAGTTCCGCTATTTTGAATTTTTTGAATATTCTATCAGCGCCATCTTGGATTTTTGGCGACTGCAGAGCCGACTAGGAGGAGCTGCTTGAACTGTGTACCAAAGTCGGCATATCCGTAATACTGCTTGTTGACTGTAATACTGGATCACTTTCGACCTAGGTCCTACATCATCCACATAGACTTCTATTTGCTATAAGACATCAGACAATTCATACCCCTCGAAGAGGTCTTCAGTATGCTCTTTCCACCTATCTATTCTAGCTTATGCATTTATATGTGGCGTCTTTCTCTTACTCTTAACGTTGACGCCTTTGCTTTTAAGGTTGTTTTATTTTCTGTATGCTACATCTGCTGTTGTGATGACCACTTCTCTTTCTATTTCTTCACGTTTTTCTAGCAGCCATTTCGCCTTGGTTTCCCTGAGCTTTTTACTTATTTCATTCCCAAGTATATTGCTGCATTCCCGTCTTCTCTGAGTATTTTTTTTTTACTTCCTTCTTTCAACGATCAGTTGAAGTATGGCCTCTGTTACCCAAGGTTTCTTAGCTGTTAGCTTCCTTGCACGTATATTTGTCCGTCCAACTCTTGTAATTGCTCTGTTCAGAGATGTCCATTCCTCTTTGACTGAACTGTCCACTGTCGTAGTCATTGTCATAGCATTTACAGCCTAAAAGAAATTCAAATGTACGTCACACCTTCTCAGTACTTCAGTATCCCACTTCTTTCCACGTTTATTCTTCCTGGCGATTCCGTTAAACTTCAGCCTCCTCTTCAGCACTACTAAATTGTGGCCTGAGTCTACATATGCTCCTGGGTAGGCCCCACACTTCACTGACTAATTTCGGAATCTCTACCTCGTCATGAAGTAGTTCAGCTGGCTGTTTCCTCGTATTCCTCCTCCTCTTGTGAATCTTGAACAGTGTATTCGTTGTTAGTATCTAAAATTTATTACAGCAATTTGTTATTCTTTCTCCTAACTCATTCCTACTACCAAGCCATATCCTCTGATAACTCTATCTTGTATTCCTTCCCCCTCCTCCACTTTTTCAATCCCCTATAATTATATTCATCTCCTTTTACGTATTGAATTACACATTCAATATCCTTTTGTTCTTTCATTTACTGCTTGTCACGTCAGCATGTGTACTGGAACTATTGTCATTATCGATTCTGAAGAGAATAGTCCTATTGCTCTCTATTAAGGCAATAAGTTTTCATGTGAACTACCTTTCTCTCTGCAAAAAGGATGAAAAGGAAATTAAATAAATATAAAAGAATCGATAGATAGAAGTAAGTTTCGTACTGTGCCCACATCCATCCAATATCTCTCTGACGAGCTTCGTACTAAAAGTAGGAAGTAGGGTGACTGTGTGCCTGAGGATGCAAAATCAGTAGTGGGCTACGAATCGAAGTATTGCGTAATTAATGTAAATCAAAAATACCTCCCATTTATCTTCAATTGTGTTTACAGTGATGGCAAGCAGCGTTCTGCGAATGACTGATGAAGTTTTTAGTTACTGTGATCCGAGTGCATGTTAGGGCCTCTTTTTATTCGTTTTCTTTTACACTTACGTATTTATATGTCTTATAGCTAATACAGAAGTTTTTTTTATTCAAGGTACACTGATTCAACATCGGCATTATGTCCCATGTTCGTTTCCTCGAATAAATAACAAAATAAACGGAGACCAAACGATGTTTATAACATTTTAGAGGTTTGTACGCTGCATAACGAAATTAAAGGATCACTTTTCGAAACCCCATAATTGTCTCCCATTGCGACGCGTTAAGTTTGAACTTTAGCTCAAAGATGCCTACAGCCTTGCTGTGTATGGCGCAAAAGCGTGGCGTTCTGCGACGTCATGCTCTGGCTCGGAGACGCTTCAAACAGCCAGGTGCCGACATATGAGAGAAAAAGACCACAGCTGGGAAGTTCATGTCAGCTTAGAAAGGCTTAATGATGTCACATTGGCACCAAATTTTGACACAGTTCTCCCCAACGGCACCGTACACTCGTCACACAATGAAGCTCGTCACAGCCTCTCTTACCCACATTTCACCCCTTGTTTTAACGTCTCTCCGATGAAGGTCGGAACCAGGACACCCAGCGTTTTTCAGATGGGAGACGAGGAAAACGTTTCAGACACACCACCGCTCAGAATCTACGTGACAAGGCCTCAAGGGGTGGCATGAAGGCGTCGATGAAACCACCCCTTTCCTTGGGAGTTGATTCTCACTCAATTCGCGGTCAAAAACGACACTCCGCAGTGCGATGAGCAACAGGGCACTGTATTTGACAGTCTTTGACACTGCTGACAGAACAGGCCGTTTCAACCCTTTCAGAGACACTGTGGGGTTGCATCCGCATCGAAAGTGATCACACCCTTTTGAAGGGCAGCGCGACCACAGTTTTTGCTCTCGTATATATGTTGGGACCACTAGGAACCGTTCAAAGCCATACGACGAAATATGAACATGATCGGAAGCAACAAAGGGTACTTACGCTTTTTCAACCCTTCTGTTTTCCGTTCTCCTGCAGTGCTATCAGGCGGGAGTGCGTGAATAAAACGGCAGAGGTTCGCCCAATTCGGCGACACACTCGGTGTCACCCACACATCTTAATTGAGTACGTGACGGAAGTAACTGTCAGTAACTCCGACACCAGTTCAGCAGGGCGGTTGCTCTAGCACCTGAAGATAGGCAAACACCACCCCATGCACCGAGGCGTGTCGAAAGGGTTACCTAAACCTCAGGCGACAGAACAGTCGCCGCCCTGCTTTGCTGTCGAAGTTTCGTAACGTGCTCAACGAAGTTGCCTAAGTGGCACTGAGGTTGTTGCCGAACTGGGGGGTCTTGGAGGGGCACTTCGACGTTTTATTGACGCAGATGTTAATGATGTACTCCTCCATGATCTTTCCACGGGAGGGCAGAAACCAGTAGGGTTGAAAGAGCGTAAGTACCCTTCGCTGATTCGGAATATGTTTAGATTTCATCGAAGGGTTTTGAGCGGTCCCTGTTGGTTCCAACCTGTACACGAGAGCAAAACTTGCGGTCACGCTGCACTCCAGAAGGAGTGCGATCACCTTCGTTAGAGATGCAGTCCCACAGTGTCCTTAGAAAGTGCTGAAACGTCCTTGGGAATCGGAAATCCGTGAATGGGAAGTTAATGGGCGGGGGTCGTCGCGGTGCAGCAAGTGGGAAGCTGGGATTTTGGGTCGAACGTAAAGCATGTCCGGATGGCCGAGACGTCGAGGAGTATCCAGGGTCATGTCACGGTCCGGCACGAATTTTGGACTCTCTCCGTTGCATTGTCACAATGCCCTGTGAGGCTGGAAGTCATTATTTCATTCCTATCTCTTTTCCATCCGTTTCCTTTTCATACCCCAGTTATTCACGAACACATCGCAACTGCTTCATCATGAGTGGTGCCCGTTCTGTCGGGTATGAAATATGTGTGAAATCTTACGGGACTTAATTGCTAAGGTCATCAGTGCCTAAGCTTACACACTACTTAACCTAAATTAGCCTAAGAACAAACACACACACCCATGCCCGAGGGAGGGCTCGAACCTCCGCCGGGACCAGCCGCACAGTTCATGACTGCAGCGCCTTAGACCGCTCGGCTAATCCTTCGCGGATCTGTCGGGGATATCCGACAGGAACAGACACCACTCTTAACTGTAGTTCTATGGGCGCGACGGCTGTTTGATGAAAAAGTTACACTGCGGATGCACAACCACTGTCCGAACTCCAATGGGAATCAGAAATCAGTGAGTAGAGGGTTAAGGGGCGGGGGTCGTTGCGGTGCAGCGTACGGGAAGCTAGGACTTTGGGTCTGATGGAAAGCATATCAGGATGGCTGAGGCGGTTAAGACAATCGTTCTAGAGAAGCGGAGCATCGTGGCTCGAGTCCCAATCCGTACAATACCCTGTGTGGATGGAAGTCATTATTTCAGTTCTATTTCCCAATCTGTTTCATTTCCATTCCTTTTACTCAAATTATTCATGAGGGTCGGTCCGCTGGCCAGCCTGGATGTGATTTTTAGGGATTACCCACAACCAGCTAGGTGAATACTGGCACAGTATCCAAATCCCGCCTCAGTCACACAACTCGTAAACATTTTGAAAACTTTCACAGACTTTCACTACACGCAGACAGTTGGGGTACACACATTCCTTCCTTGGGGGTGGGGGTGGGGGGGAGGGTAGGGGGTTTGCGGTGTGGTGACAGAAACGGCATCCACCTAATCCTTAAATTAACCGCACCATAACCGTTAACAACCACGCCGACCCTACCTAGACGCGGGGCACTTACTTTGTGCATCCTTCTTCAGTCAGAGCTTGATCCCTTCGTCCATGATATTTACGCGACCTTAAAACCTTCCTTTCTGTGTCCGGATGTCAAGAAATTCGTGCCTGATGATGAAACTATAAAGATCGACACTCATCGCATGAAATTTATTCAAAGCTTAACTGCAGCATACGGCTCATTCTCACTCAGGCGTCTGCATCACAGACTGTGGCACTGAAACAGTACGTTTATCATCTGCCTAGCAAAAGTCAAAACACAGAAATATGGTGAGGTCGTTGACACGTAATGCTTATAACTGGGTACGTTGGGGTTTTGTGGATCATGGGACTATGTGGATAGAAATAAGAAAATATTCTACTGCTGAGCCCACAAGCACAGCTTGGACGCCATTGTGCTACAGGGCTGTTGTTACATAAATCGTAAACAAGCAGCAAGAAGCTTTTTCGAAATATATCCGATCCAGACAGTAATCAACCAGAAGGAAATAGAAGAGATAAGACAGTATTGCTTATAACAATCCGCCATGCAAAATTAAGTCTGTTTGAAATAAGGTCTATTGTTGAAACACATGTATGCTAGTTATGAATATTTTCACTACCAACTGTGTAGCATCTACCAGGTCAGCCAACAGAGCAGCTAGTGAGATATGTTATAAATTTAAGAATCTGCTTAAATTTAAAAAAAAAATGACAAGGAATTGAGGTTTTGTGAATCAGTCTTCATGGGGCTTTCTGATTCAGAATATAATATGCATTATTTCTTTTTCATTAAAGTATTTATAAAGCCTAATTTTATGCAAGGATCACTCAGCCTCCATTAAACAGTTCGTAGAAAATGTTTGAAAGTGGTATGAGTGCACGGAAATTTTCTTCTTCAGTCCAACCAAATAACATCACACGAATTGCTTCCTATGTCCACATTCATGCATGATGCGTCCCCCTCTGTTACCACAGACTCAGAGGTAAGTGAAGATATTCGGAAAGCCAGAGACATCATCGTCATCATGATTTTCTTTTGTTTTCGAAACCCCAACAAAATCCACTGGTACCACATGTGCAAGGGGAGAGAAACAGTCAGCTTGTCATCTAACTTCACCTCAGTCTTACAAGAGAGAAGAGAAAAAGTGCGTTGTCAAAACTCACAAAGAAAGAACGTCAAGGGCTGCAGAAACGCACTGCATATTGAAGAGAAACCTTCAGATCCTGCAAGAGCAAATATTACGACCCTAGACCTGTGAAGAAAGGGGAATGTATCGGGTGTGATAAGTGCAAGGTGAAGTTTCATGAAATTTGTACGGTGGGCTGCTGGTCGTAACCACTGTGGAAAATGAGTGTAACAACTACTAGAACAGTTAAAAAGTTTAACTAACGATATAGTGTATAATTGTATGACAGTTTACCATGATTCATGTAGCCCATTTGCGATTCATATAGAACCACAAATCTTTAATTTTTCTTTTGTTTGTTTGCTTCAACATTTTAAATTTTGCCTTTTACAGTGAAGAAGAATGGGTTTCGAAGAAAGGTACCTTACCATTCAAAACTTGTAGCTGTGATCTAGTCACCATTACAATTTAACATGTTGTTGTTGTTGTGGTCTTCAGTCCTGAGACTGGTTTGATGGAGCTCTCCATGCTACTCTATCCTGTGCAAGCTACTTCATCTCCCAGTACCTACTGCAGCCTACATCCTTCTGAATCTGCTTAGTGTATTCATCTCTTGGTCTCGTTGTACGATTTTTACCCTCCACGCTGCCCTCCAATACTAAATTGGTGATCCTTCGATGTCTCAGAACATGTCCTACCAACCGATCCCTTCTTCTAGTCAATTTGTGCCACAAGCTCCTCTTCTCCCCAATTCTATTCAATACCTCCTCATTAGTTATGTGATATACCCATCTAATCTTCAGCATTCTTCTGTAGCACCACATTTCGAAAGCTTCTATTCTCTTCTTGTCCAAACTATTTATCGTCCACGTCCAGTCCATACACATACTTTCAGAAACGACTTCCTGACATTTAAATCTATACTCGATGTTAACAAATTTCGCTTCTTCAGAAACGCTTTCCTTGCCATTGCCAGTCTACATTTTATATCCTCTCTACTTCGACCACCATCAGTTATTTTGCTCCCCAAATAGCAAAACTCCTTTACTACTTTAAGTGTCTCATTTCCTAATCTAATTCCCTCAGCATCACAATTTAACATCTGTAGCAAAATATTTATTATGTTTCTGGAGCCGAAAAAGTTGAAAGAATTCATGCTAGTCTTTTCTGTGAAAAAAAAAAAAATGGGTCTGAGCACTATGGGACTTAACATCTGAGGTCATGAGTCCCCTAGAACTTAGAACTACTCAAAGCTAACTAACCTAAGGACATCACACACATCCATGCCCGAGGCAGGACTGGAACCTGCGACCGTAGCGGTCGCGCGGTTCCAGACTGTAGCGCCCATAACCGCTCGGCCACTCCGGCCGGCTTTTCTGTGACAGTTGAGGGATTTAGTGTAATCTGTAAAGGAATCTAGGCGCGCAGTCCGGAACCGTGCGACTGCTACGGTCGCAGGTTCGAATCCTGCCTCGGGCATGGACGTGTGGGATGTCCTTAGGTTAGTTAGGTTTAAGTAGTTCTAAGTTCTAGGGGACTAATGACCACAGCAATTGAGTCCCATAGTTCTCAGAGCCATTTGAACCGTTTGTAAAGGAATTTGCAGACAAGTTGTAACGGGTTCACCACCCTGCTGGAGCAAACCTGATTTCGATGTATTGCTCACGCTCTGACCAGAAGTGTGGCGAACCCCTTACAAAGTTTCTTCGTCATTTGGATCTGTGAATGCGCACATAAAGATTTGGTCTGATCAGAAAAGTAAAAAATGTTGGGTAGCTGCAAGATCCGCTGAAGTTCTGATTCATTGTCAACTCTCGTGCTTTTGTCCGCCAAGTAATGAACTCTGGTTTCGGTGGACCGCTGACACTCTGATGTTGCAGTTATCGTACTGACTGAATAATGTCCTTCGGGCCACATAATGTATTGCCGATATTTCAGAAAACCTGTCACCGTCGCGCGTATGGGGTCTGAAATACGATGACCCGGCGGGCAGTTCCGGGCGCTGCCCGTTCGCCCACACTCTGCTACCAGAAGCCCGCAGCGGGCGCTGTGACAGGTCGCGCAGGTCGTCACGGGCCGAATTTAATTACGCCGGCCGCGCCGCCGCCATTCGGGAATCGTATTGTTTTAGCGAGGCGTGCCTGCCGCCAGCGCGCCGTCATAAATCGCGGCTCTTAATTTCCTCCGGCCTTCCGCCGGCGCGGCCAGAGACCGCAGCGGCCCGCGGCCGGCGTTATTTAATAACACATAAACAGTGTCGCACGGCGCCACCGCGCCGGCTTAATAAACAACGGCGCGCGGCGCCATCGACGGCCGGCGCGCTCGTCTCTCTCTGGCTGCATTTCCCCCGGGCCTCTAGGTACGCTATCCACCACGCCGGTACCTCGCGCCAGTCCGGACGGCGCAGCCGCTTCTGCAGGACGTAACTTGGCGCCAGCGCGGAGAACTTGTGGCACCCTCTGTCACTGGAAGGTCAGGTCTTCTCCTGACGGACGTTCCAGCGGTAACGACTCATACTTTCTGGGATGACGGAGAAGGGCAAATTTTTCAGTGTGAAACAGAGATCCCTGGTCCACAAACGTCAGATTCAAAGGACAAATGCCAAAAAGAAATCTGAACACTTCATTTGCTCTGATGTCGATGACGAAAATGCTAGTGCAGCCGCTTCTGTTACAAATTTATTTCACCTTTACTTGCACAAGTCACTCCATTCACTACAGTTGAACAAAGACGCGTCCCCCAGCTTCTGTGTAGGCAGTAAATTGCCACCAAAAACCGTATACCGCGGAACAGGTAAGACCTGACATTTCCACTCTGCAGCGGAGTGTGCGCTGATATCCAACTTCCTGGCAGATTAAAATGGCCGGCCCAAGACTCTAGCTCAGGACCTTTGCATTTCACGGGTAAGGACCCTGAGCTACCCAAGCCCGGCTCACGACCCGACCTCATAGCTTTAATTCCGCCTCTACCTAGTCTCCTACCTTCCAAACTTCACAATAGCTCCCCTGCAGATCCTGCAGAACTAGCACTCCTGGAAGATAGGATATTGCGGAGACATGGCTTACAAGGGGAGGCCGCCAATTGTGAAATTCAGATTCGATTCATACTGCGCATAATAAAAGCTCATCGCCAGAGGTGTAATGTGGCAAAGCACCAAGATGCACTTCTCAGCCGTTGTCGAGAAAATCGACAGTTAAAAGAAACAGTTGCGGTGAAATACTCTCTACGATTAGTACTTTTCTACAGCGTCGTGGCGCAGCGGTAAGCGCTCGGGTTCGTAATCCGAAGGTCGCCGGATCGAATCTCGCGCCATGCAACATTTTTTTTATTATTAGTTTTTTGTAATTCAAATATATATATATATATATATATATATATATATATATATATATATAATTAATGAATTGCTTATGCATGTTGGTGAAGGCGGATCACTCTCCACTTGTACCGCCTCCATTTTTCCGTTTGTTTAACAGGGTGTACCAAAGCTCTCACGTCCGCACTGATTTTCGACGATGTTATAAGTTGCGCTAGGGACCGCATCTACCTTCTTTCGAAGTTAGCAGGCAACTACGCTGTTATGCGGCGGCTCGTTTCGGCCCATTCAACATCTGTCCTTCAAGTGTAACGAGCGAGTAACGGAGTTTATATTTCATACCTGCCACAGCAAATTTGTGTTCGTGGGGTCTCTATTCTAATTCGAACGTTTGACTTACGCTATACGTATTCGTTTCGGAATATCGTTTCTACGTCTTCCGTTAACTATACCTGGTTAACATTATGAAGACAATTAATAACATTTGTGAAATACAACTTTGTTTGCGGAAAACATAATGATGTTCGAAGTCGCCAGTTTTTCCACGACAAACTACTTTCAACAACTTACTATATGCATAATTGTTGCAACTGATTACCGGGAATTTTATATATATATACAGTATATATATATATATATATATATATATATATATATATATATATATATATATATATATGTGTGTGTGTGTGTGTATACATACTACATACATTCGAATTACAAAAAACAAATACTAAAAAAAAAACCTTGCATGGCGCGAGATTCGATTCGGCGACTTTTGGATTACGAACCCGAGCGCTTACCGCTGCGCCACGACGCTGTAGAAAATTATTAATCGTAGAGAGTATTTCACCGCAACGGTTTATTTTAACTGTCGATTTTTTCGACAACGGCTGAGAAATGCATCTTGGTGCTTTGTCACATTACACCTCTGGCCATGAGCTTTTATTATGCGCAGTATGAATCGAATCTGAATTTCACAATTGGCGGCCTCCCCTTGTTAGCCACAGCCTGCGGGATGTTTCCAGAATTAAATTTCCACTCTGCACTTGTCGTGCTTCGGTACTGTGACGTCCCCTCTCCCATTTTCGTTGTCGCTGTTGATGTTGAGCCGCTACTGCTACAGCTCGGTTGGTGGACGCGCAGTGATGGTTGTCCCCGTCGGATAACGCGGAACGGCACCTGAAAATCTCTGAAGAAAATTGATCCACGCGTAATTATAAGTAGGCTGTTTAGGTTTTTATATTGGTAACGCCACGTATCGCTCTATATGAAAATCACTGACTGTGCTGTGTGCAGTCTGTGGCTGGTTTGCATTGTTGGAATTTGCTATTGTAGTGTTTGGCAGTTGGATGTTAACAGCGCATAGCGTTGCGCAGTTGGTGAGCCGCCAGCAGTGGTGGATGTGGGGAGAGAGATGGCGCAGATTTGAAAGCGGACGATCCATCAGAGACAGTAAATTTATAAGACTGGATGTCATGAACTGCTGTATATATTATGACTTTTGAACACTATTAAGGTAAATACATTGTTTGTTCTTTATCAAAATCTTTCATTTTGCCACCGGCGTCGTTTCACACCACTGAAGCGGGGAAAAATTCATTTGCGGTTCAGTATCAGTAGCTGTCGTTACGTTGCTAGGCAGAATTGTTCACTACGGCACGACGCAAATCCAGAGATAGTCTATAATGCTATCTTGCTTTTGTTGTGGCGTAACAAGACAGCCACGCCACTCGGAAGTAGCCGAAAGGCACGCGTTAACTCACGCAGGCTAGTAGATAGGTCTGAAACAGGATACGTAATGAATGCTATAAAGAAAAGTACGTAACTCCTGGAATACTTAACTTTAATCCATCCTTGTGGTACATCGCTCTTGACGATACAAGTGAGATTCTTTAGATACAAGCTATGTAATGCTAATGGCGCCTTGCTAGGTCGTAGCCATTGACTTAGCTGAAGGCTATTCTAACTATCTGCTCTGCAAATGAGCGAGGCTTCGTCAGTGTGCATCGCTAGCTAAGTCGTCCGTACAACTGGGGCGAGTGCTAGTCCGTCTCTCGAGACCTGCCGTGTGGTGGCGCTCGGTCTGCGATCACTGACAGTGGCGACACGCGGGTCCGACATGTACTAATGGACCGCGGCCGATTTAAAGCTACCACCTAGCAAGTGTGGTGTCTGGCGGTGACACCACAGCTTTCGTACGTCGTGATATTATTTCGGCAAAAGACTCCTTTCAATGCTCAATGTTCATCAAGTCACTCTTCAATTAAAATGTTCACAGTTAATTAATTTTGATTGTCAATTATCACACAGTTCAATTAATGATGGAGCCAACACGTGAGATTTCCATTGCTGACAAACAATTTTATTGTTCCTTCTTAGCAGTTAGTTTATAATCATCACACCACACGCACATTGATTGATCAGATCAATTACGATTCTTTTCAGTTCGGTGATAGTGACAAAAACAACAACTTCTACCACCGGCGCATTTGTATTACATTCGTGTGGTCGTATTAATGTTTCCTACTCCTGGCTAATCAGGTATTGCAGTCTTCGATACTATGTCCATTCTTCGTTGTAACTGTTCACTATGATGAAGGTTGAGTCCAACAATAATATCTCCAATAAGTAAAGTTCATTAACTCGTCGTACACTATCAGAGTATCACTTCAGTTCACGTTCTCAAGTCAGAATAACTGAGAACAAAGTCCGCGCATCTCTATCACACAATATTACTTTTTTTTGAAAAGAAACTATCTCGTAGCATTCCGTTTGTAGTATTATAATAAACGGTGCTCTCTCTCGACTTTATAGCAAGCAAGCTAGCAAGCGACTAACTTTTCCATGATCGAGCATTGTAGACGCATTGAATTTCCTTTTCGCCGCGTTTACAACTCTCTTTCACAATAAATGTTATCTTTGACCGACATATTACTTTGGACTTAACTTTCGTCGTACTGACTTGCAGTTTTTACTAAGATTTTGATAGCTAATTAAAATAACCTTTCTTTCTTTCTAGTTTTATATCATGACATACTCAGCAATTATTGAAATTGGTGTTCATCAAAACTTTAAGGTGTTATATTATTGTCAAAGTTGTCGTACCTGTCAGGATAGCACTGTTCCCTACTTTAAATTATCATGACATTCTTATTTGGGTTTTCGGGTTTCTTGGGGTGTTACAGTACCTCACAAGGTAGAGCACTTGCCCGCGAAAAGCAAAGGCCTCGAGTTCGAATCTCGGTCCGGCATACAGTTTTAATCTGCCAGGAAGTTTCATATCAGCGCACCCTCCGCTGCAGAGTGAAAATCTCATTCTGGTTTCCTATGTGATCTGCACAAAAAGAGTCAATAGATTTCGAACGCTGAAAGGTAGTTGGAGCTAGATGCATGGGATATTACATTTCGGAAACTGTTAGGGAATTCAATACTCCAAGATCAGCAGTTTCAAGACATTACCTCTCACTACGGACAACGTAGTGGTTGATGGCCTACGTAGAGTTCTCAGTGATAGCAGACGAGCAACAGTGCGTGAAATAACCGCAGAAATCAACGTGGGACGTACGTCGAACGTATCAGAACAGTGAGGCGAAATTTGGCGTTAGTGGGGGCTATGGCAGCAGGCGACTGACGCGAGTGTCTTTGCTAACAGCTCGACATCGCCCGCAGCCCCTCTCCTGGGCTCGTGACCATATCGATTGAGTCCTAGATATAGCAGTAGTTGTAGACTACTTTGTGCCCTTCTGAATCTACCAAACAGTATGAGAAGTACACTGAAATTATTGGCAACTGCATAGACCATTTGCAAATGAATCCATGGAAACTGCAGCTGTAGAAGCAGTCCGTGGTCGTGTAACGGATAACAGTGTAGCATTTGATGAGTCATGGCAAAAAATGCATAATAAAAGCAAAAATGGATCTGCTATTGCAACAAGTGTTGATACTGGTAAGTAGTTGGGCTTTGAAGTTCTCACTAAATATTGCCAAGGATGCACCATAGTAGCCGATAATGAAGAGAAAAACAGTGCCCTTAGGACCTCGTGTACAAAGAACTATGAGGAGTGAAGTCGTAGTACGGAGGTAGCAACAGCTATGGCTATTTTTCATCGCTCACAATCAGAACGAGGTATTCGATGTATGAAATATCTGGGAGATGGAGTCTGTAAATCGTTCAACACCGTTTCAAAAAGTAAATCCCATGCTGAAGCTATTACAAAGCTTGAATGTGTAAGCCACGTAAAGAAAAGGATGTCAACCCGCCTTCGTAACCTGAAAAAGAAACTTGACGATACTAAATTGTCAGATGGAAAAAGAATAAAATATGCTTGAAGGCTTATTGATAAAGTTATTGATGAATTTCAGGAGTGCTATGGGAAAGCCAATAAAGAAAAGACACATGCGCAGTCCTCACAGCTTTACTTCTGCCAGTATCTCGTCTCCTATCTTCCAAACTTTACAGAAGCTCTTTTGAGAACCTTGCAGGACTAGCACTCGTGAAAGAAAGGATATTGCGGAGACGTCGCTTAGCCATTCTGGAAACATCCCCCAGGCTGTGGCTAAGCCATGTCTCCGCAATATCCTTTCTTTCACGAGTGCTAGTCCTGTAAGGTTCGCAGGAGAGCTTCTGTAAATTTTGGAAGGTAGGGGACGAGGTACTGGAGGAAGTAAAGCTGTGAGGACGCGGCGTGAGTCGTGCTTGGGTAGCTTAGTTGGTAGAGCACTTGCCCGCGAAAGGCAAAGGTTCCGAGTTCGAGTCTCGGTCCGGCACACAGTTTTAATATGCCAGGAATTTCAACCCTGTCATTGTCTTCCGAATGGCACTAGCAGCGAGAATTCTTTGCCTGATCGTCTTCCACAGTCTCGACAGCTGTCTCGTAAACGAGACCTTACTCATCAACTCACAAGAACAAATCAGGAGTGGGTAACTCAGACGAATCAGCTGGCTACGATTAAAGGACATCATCTTGCTTTTGTTCTTCCAGTAAACGTCAGGTGCAAGTGTTTACGAGTTAGAGGCACGAAGTGAGCTATGACAAATTTATGTAATTACCACATACAGCGATTGGACAAAAATGTAGAAACATCACAAACACATCACATGTCTAATGCTTCGTAGGAAACCCGTTGGCATTGGAAACAACTTCCAGTCGTCTCGGAATAGATACATACATGTCCTACATGGTTTTCAAGGAAATCTTATACCATTATTCGTGCAACATAGGGACAACTTTAGGTAACGATGGTGTAAGTGAATAGCGATCACGCATCCTTCTCTCCAAAGTAGACCAAAAAGGCTCAATAATATTTAGAGATATGGTGACTATGGTGGACAAGGGAATGCGACAGGTCATCCTCGTGCTCGCAAAACCAGTTCTAGCTGATGCGAGTTGTGTGCACAGCGGTCCTGCCATCTTTGAACACAGCATCATCTCAAGGGAACACACATTGTACCGTGGGGCCGATCAGTCAGTTGTTCACAGGCCATAGTGCAGCTTTGATCGTCACTGCAGGGGCGGTTTTTGTACATAGGCTATCGGCTGAATAGTCGCACTTATTATACGGATGGTTTGAAAAAAATAAATAAAAAATAAAAATAATACTTCTTAATGCAATTTATGACGGAGGTACAACCATTTATTTAGACTATAAAACAGTTGCGGACCAATTTTTCACTTGCAGCATGCTTCAAGTTCGTAAATATGCTTTGATGTTCAAGTATGCATTTCTCGTAATGTTCCCAAATTTCTGTCCTACCCCTGTACATGCATGAAGATCAAGAGGGATATTAAGCAACAATGTGTGCAATATGTATATGTGGTGTCTGTTCCTTCGGACATGTCCGAAAGAACAGACACAAACTTGATCCTGCAGCCTCTAAGAATCAAGACACGTAAGCTGCCAGTGGGCATCGATTTATGTCAGCGGGGCAAGGTGAAAATTTGTACCGGGCTGGTATACGAACCGCGGTGTCTTCTGCTTACTAGGCAGATGAGTAAACCAGAACACCATCCGGACACAGTGGTCACCACATCACACTGACTACCATAGCACGACTCCCGTCAGAGCCAAAGTCTCAAATTATACCACACACTACTGATGTAGTGCCGCGGCTCTTCAGCCTGATTAGTCGCGGTATCTCGCCGATTCCCGTGAAAGTTCAGCTTGGTGTGCGTTTCCATAAAAGGAGCAATGGCAGTCCTCGACTTAATTATATATATGTCATGCCTGTTCTTTCGGATACGTTATCAGCTACGAGCGGTACTCAATAATTAATGCAACACTTTTTTCTGAAAGCTGGTTGGTTTTACTCAGGAATCTAGTGCACGATATTACTCCCCAATCTTTTGGCTACAAAAAACTATTTTTCAACACAATGTTCGTTCAATGCGACGGTTTTACGACACCTTACTAGGAGGGGTCAGTAGGCCCCCCATTTTACTCGCAACAATCCACTGGTCGACGCCGGAGCCAACGTTCTGCTGAATCAGTAACCTTCCAATCATCCACATGCTGCTTCCTGCAGTGTGCATTCTTCATTGGACCATACAGATGGACGTCGGAAGGTGAGAATCAGGGATATATGGTGGATGAGGAAGAACTGTCCAATGAAGTTTGGTGAGCTCCTCTCGTGTGTGCAGACTTGTGTGAGGCCTAGCGTTGTCATGGAGAAGCGGAAGTTCGTTTGCATTTTTGTAGCGACGAACATGTTAAAGTCGTTTCTTCAGTCTCCTGAAGGTAGCACAATAGACTCCAGGTATGACCGTTGCTGCCTGAGGGAGGACGTCAAACAGAATAACCCCTTCAGAGTCCCATAAAACCGTCGCCATGACTTTACGGGCTGATGGTGCGGCTTTGAACGTTTTCGTCGCAGGAGAGTTGGATTGCTGTTTTGTTTCCAGTTCGAAGTGATATTCCCATGTTTCATCACCTGTGACAATGTTCGACAAAAGATTATCACGATCAGCCTCGTAACGTGCAAGCAGTTCCACTCAGATGGTCCTTCGTTGCCCTTTACGATTTTCTGTTAGGCGGCGCAAAAAAAAAAAAAAAAAAAAAAAAAGACTGAATGATAGCTTTCTGCTTGGAACGCATCTTTCTTACAGACTTATTTTTGAATAGTACGTATAGCGCCGCCACCTGTGGAAACCTCATAGAACTATACGGACTGAAGCAGACTTCCGTTTAACATTGCATACACGATGTCCTACAATAAATTCAATATTTTTCGACCGTAATTAGCCGATAATAAATGTGTTGCATCACTTATTGAACGCCTCTCGTAGTAGGAGTTCGCCTTGTTACAGACTATTCTCTGCAAGGTCACTACGACATGTGTGGATTGGGAAACCAGGAATACTACTTAAGTCGGCCGCGGTGGCCGTGCGGTTCTAGGCGCTGCAGTCCGGAACCGCGGGACTGCTACGGTCGCAGGTTCGAATCCTGCCTCGGGCATGGATGTGTGTGATGTTCTTAGGTTAGTTAGGTTTAAGTAGTCCTAAGTTCTAGGGGACTGATGACCTAAGATGTTAAGTCCCATAGTGCGGAGAGCCAATACTACTTAAATATCCTAATAATCAGCATTGTAATCTTACCGGCGGGTGCAAGGTAAATAGCGGATATTTTCCTCCATCTCTGGTGCTAAGTGTTTATTTACTTTCGGAATCGGTAAAACTGGAAGATATACTACTTGGACATAGGCAGCAATGCTCATCCAACGTGTAGCGATTTCTCGTGCTAAAAACGTTCACTAGTACTGGCGACCCACGGACCACTCATCTGGCTGCTCTTCATGACATCTCAACGACCCCGTACTGCAGTGGGTGGTTGCTCTCGAACCGCAGCCGCCTGGGTGAGCGATCCACACCTACGCGGCTCACCTTTCACTTCGCGGCCCACTGACCTTTTCTTAATCACTCCTTGGGTTCTATCGCGGGAGTTAAAGGAATACGTTTACTCTTGGAAACGGCCATCAGTAACAACGCACTTCATCGCATTCAGCACTCTTACAGATTAGAAAAGAATGACGGATCAACACTATCTGTTTATTCTTAAGCCGTCCGCGGTGGCCGAGCGGTTCTAGGCGCTTCAGTCCGGAACCGCGCGACTGCTACGGTCGCAGGTTCGAATCTTGCCTCGGGCATGGACGTTTGTGATGTCCTTAAGTTAGTTAGGTTTAAGTAGTTCTAAGTTCTAGGGGACTGATGACCTCAAATGTTAAGTCCCATAGTGCTCAGAGCCATTTGAACCATTTTATTCTTAAAAGCTAACACACAATGAAATCTCTTCCTAGCTGCACGTCAGCATAACACTTGCCACTGACTCTTCCATCACACTACCAACCAAAGCCCTGAAGAGAAGCGCCTATTTCCTCCCTACATCCAGAATATGCCGTCGGGTACTTCGTCAGTTTTTGACAAAACCTTCGCAGCAACTCTATGGCAAATAGCATGTAATCTCACTGCCTTGGATCTAGAAAGCTCCGCCGTTTGCGGTGCCCCTTTGTATCTTCTCTAAAACGTAGAGCCGCGCTGCTTGGACTATCAGTGTGAACTTACTTGAATGCTGGATATAGGCTCAGCTTGCCCGCAGCTCCGGCGTCTTCTGCTTGCATCAAACTCTTCCCCGAAGATTCTATATTTTGAAGAAGGTGAAAATTCATCTACTATTCCAAAATCCTATTATCTCGTCCAAATAAAGACACTCTCAAAATTCAGTTGCTGTTAACATATTCTATATTCAAAATTCAATGCACCATTTCTCTGCCACATTAAACAGTAAGCCCACACTTTCTTTGGGCATTCGCACACGACTGAATTCAACCAAATTAAATAAAAATTTTTGTCAACGATACAATATACGTGTCTGTCTGCTCGAGACCTAGTCACTATTAATAATAATAATTTTTTTTCTTCCGTTGTCTCTCCACAACACATAACAATCACCAATGTTTTTCATGCATGAAATTCGTCCACGGAATTCTGGGCCGGAAGTTTTTCTTTTCTCTTTACTGCAACCGAGCGCGTCACTTGTTGGCCCGGTTTTGCTCTTCTTTCTCGGTTAACCTGCACAAATAACGTTCTGCGGCAGTGTGTATCTATTTATGCTACAACCCACTACAAAATAACGTGTGTTCGAAGCGGCTGGAACACAAGTTACTCCAGACTTTCGTAAAATTCTGGGGGCACTACATGTTCTGACCGCAGACAGTCCTATGGGGACTGACCGAGCGCCTTGTCATCCTCAGCCAAAGGCGTCGTGTCGATGCAGTATGGAAGGGCGAGGGTTCAGTGCACCGCTCTCTCGACCGTTGTCGGTTTGTCAGACCTCGAGTCGCTGCGTCTCATTTGAATAGTTCCTCAGTAGGCGTCACGAGGTTGAATGGACCCCATTACATTCCTCCCACCACGAAAAAGTCCCTGGCAGTACGGAGTATCGAACCCGGATATCCTAATAGCAGTCAGAATAGCTGACCGCTCAGTTTCGGTGGCGGATTTCTGAAGAGAGCCTACAACCAAGTCAGGCATTCCAATCTTTGTAGCTCTGTACACACGCACTCGCCATGAGTTACGTCCGCCTGAGTCTTCCATACAACAGGAGTGTTCCAGCGATCCGTACCAGTCCCGTATTCACATAGGCTAATGCCAACGCGTAACTTATCCTTCACCCAACACTTCACTCTACTCAAATGCCCCTTCAATTTCACGTCTTTACACTGAGGCGACAAAAAGTCTTGGGATACCCGCTATTATTGTGTCGCACTTCCTTTTGTACGATATAGTGCAGCAACTCGACGTGGCATGGACTCAACAAGTCATTGGAAATATCCTGCAGAAAAGTTGAGCCATCCTGCCTCTACAGCCGTCCGTAATTGCTAAAGTGTTGCCGGTGCAGGATTTTGTGCACGAACTGCTGACCTCTCGATTATTTTCCATAAATGTTCGATGGAGGCGCCAAATCATTCGCTCGAAGTGTCCACAAAATTCTTCAAATAAATCGACAACAATTGTGCCCCTGTGACAAGACGCATGATACATTAATGGCTGAAAAAGGTCTCCAAGTAGTTGAACGTAACCATTTCCAAACGGTGATCGGTTCAGTTGGATCAGAGGGTCCAGTCCATTCCATGTAAATACAGCCCACACCGTAATGAAGCCACCACCCGCTTGCACAGTGTCTTGTCGACAATTTGAGTGCATGGTCTCGTGGTGTCTCCTTCAAGCGATATGGTCACGGGCCCAGGAGAGGCGTTACAGGCGATTTCGTGCTGTTAGCAAGGGCACCAGCGACGGTCGTCTGTTGCCGTAGCCCATTAACACCAAATTTCGCACCACTCTCATAACGGGTACGTTCCTCTTACGTCCCACATTGATTTCTGCTGTTATTTCATGCAGCGTTGCTTGTCTGGTAGCATTGGCAATTCTACTCAAACGCCGCTGCTCTCGATCGTTAAGTTAAAGCCGTCGGCACACGGACCGTGCATCCGAACGTTGAGCGTTGAGCGTGTCGAGTTTCTGACGTCATCGCGTGGAATAGCACGTTCGGGAGTCTTTCCGAACGTGCACAGCAATATCTGGCATGTCAGATATTCTGAGCGTGCGTCTGAGCGTTGACCAATGAGATGGCACAGCGCCACCTACGTCACACGTACGCTGTCTCCCTTCAGTACAGAGTTGTGAGGCGCCATATTGGCGTTCATTTCAAGCCTATATGTATATATGCCGTTTCTGAGCACCAGCAAATTGAGAATCACTGGAGAACCCGTTGTTAGTTGTGTGATTTGTTCCAATAAAATTATGAGAAACATCATATTCTTGGCAAAAGAAGTATTGTAACCTGCATATTATGAGAGTAGGCTATTTGAAGGCAGCGACACACTGAAGATCCACCAAAAACGCATTGGCCTGGTACAATTTGTTATAATTAAATTTCAATTAGTAACATAATTATCTACGATTAAAGGATTTAGCAAGCAGCAATACAATATCATTAAGTAGGCACACGATGTAAGGGATTTGGTGTAATGGGTAGCGACTCTGTCCATGAGGAACTTTTTGTTGGGACAGTGGTTCGCGTCTTAACACTTCCAAATTTTTTTCCCTAACATTCACATTTATTAGGTTCTGATACTTTGTTATTAGTTTAATATAAGTATATGCTATAATATTTGATGTTATGTAAATATAAGTTCACCTTTTTTGAGGGGTGACTTTGTTCTATTGGCTTAATCTACAGGACAGCTTGTGCTACTTGTATTACGCTTCGTAATTCACATGTTGCAAAGATTCTGCTACTCGATAGGAACAGTGATCAAGTAAGCCTGACCTTGGGGTTTTTCTAAAATCTGGGAATGATGAAATAATGTTTATTGTATGCAGAGAAGTATTCCAAATTTGTACCGCGCTGTTTGTAATGGAACTTTTATAAGCCTGTGTCCTTATTGATTGGACATTGTACTTTCCTTTTCGTGGACGATGGAGGAAATGTGCGTTTTAATAGAGCTAACGTGGGAATTTTACGCACGCCCGTTGAGTAAACAGTGTGATTTACGAACTACTAGAAACGTCCCTCAACTGCCGTTGGAGTGCGTTGCGATCGCGTAAACCACGTTGGGGCCCACGTACCGTATGCACAAGTCGCATCGTTCCTGAGCGTTCACCAGCACGTTGAAGTTGGCACGCTCAACGTTAACGTTCGACAGCACGGTCCATGTGCCGACGGCTTAAGGCCACCGGCCACTGCGTTCTCCGTGGTGAGAGGTAACGGCTGAAATCTGGTATTTTCGGCACACTCTTGATGCTGTGGATCTCAGAACATTTAATTTCCTAGCGATTTCCGAAATGGAACGTCCCACGAGTGTAGCTCCAACTGTTATTCCGCTTTCAAAATTTGATAGTTCCCGTCGTGTGGTCATAATCACGTCGGAAACCTTTTTTACACGGATCATCTTAGTGACAGCTCCGCAGTAGGCTAAAGCTGGTAAGTATCCGCACATGGAAACAACATCATTACCCCAGCATTTTCATCGAGAAATGCCTCGTTCTGTCTTTCTTTATCTTCAACAGTGCTGCTAGGTTTGTCGCTCCTTCCAAATCTGATTGCTTCTTGGATTGTTGTGAGCGTCACGCTACCTACCTCTGCTTCCTCATGTATTTACAGGCCCTTGTACTTTTCTTTCACCACATATTAAATAGCATTCCTTTCCACATTTATAGAACACTATTCGGGATTCAACGGGTCCTGCAAATCTGATTACACATTCAGCTATGTCTCGACTCAGGCTGCTATCGCGGATCAATCAACTAATACTTCTTACTCTTCACCTTCACAATCTCCACATCCTGTCCCAAAATATCTTTACTCTTCATCAGAGTTCCATGAAAGGTACCTATTTCATCGGCTTTATTTCCCGCTCTGTTACTCGCGATGTCACCTGCAGTAAATAAAATCTCCAGCCATACAACTCACATCGAATTTTATTTAGAGACCTGACACAGCTCCTCGTACCAACGTTAATTCTGATCTCACGCGACCAGCCAACCATCCATCTACTTCTACCTGGAACAACTAATCATACAGCGAAACTGAAGAATCCATTCTCATTGTAATCAGTATATCAGTTCTACTATCGACAACGATCTATTTTGGGTATTTCAGTACCTAGTATTAAACTGTTCTAATTTCATAGATATTCGTGAAGACTGTAGATAATGTACTCTGAGGAGTGCCAATATAGCTATAGATAGGCCGACTCCATATAAAGGGAATGAAACTACAAACAAAGAGAAAAAAATAAGATTCCGTACTTCTGACTCACCTAGTGCTCGTTTCCAGTATACAGAGTAGACAAAGAACTCCAAAAGGCTCTATCTACATTTTAGCAACACCCCTTCAAGTGCAGTTCATTGGTCAATAACAAGAACTAATATCGTTACTGAAACACTGCCTGACGCCATTGGAAGAAACTTGGGTATAGTTGTTTTACATCAGATACTGTCGTTCTTTATAGAGTTTTCTGCTTTACGTGTCATATATTCACTTCACAAAAAAAGAGTTATTGTCGATATCGCCGAGCCTGGATAGAGAGAGAGAGAGCATCAACACTCCTTGAAACATATGTTCTCTTTTCTTCCTCCTGTAGGCTTTGGGTGCTTTTCCAAAAACTCATGAAGTGAACGCTGGAACGCTCCCTTCTATACGTCTGTGACCAATTTCCTATGTCCATCCTTTTCCAACTGAGCTAATTCTCTGTCTAGGTACTCAGGAAGAAAGGTTATAACTGCAGTCTACGCATACAATTGTTTGTTTTGAGACTCTCCCTGAAGGAAAGCTTAAATTTGTCTTCTCATTGGCGTATAAATCATTGGAAACAGAACAACTGTTCAGTTACACAAAAGTTGTTGTTGTTGTGGTCTTCAGTCCTGAGACTGGTTTGATGCAGCTCTCCATGCTACCCTATCCTGTGCAAGCTTCTTCATCTCCCAGTACTTACTGCAACCTACATCCTTCTGAATCTGCTTAATGTATTCATCTCTTGGTCTCCTTCTACGATTTTTACCCTCCACACTGCACTTCAGTACTAAATTGGTGATCCCTTTATGCCTCAGAAAATGTCCTACCAACCGATCCCTTCTTCTAGTCAAGTTGTGCCACAAATTCCTCTTCTCCCCAATTCTATTCAATACCTCCTCATTAGTTACATGATCTACCCATCTAATCTTCATCATTATTATGTTGCACCATATTTTGAAAGCTCCTATTCTCTTCTTGCTCAAACTATTTATCGTCCATGTTTCACTTCCATACATGGCTACACTCCATAAAAATACTTTCAGAAACGACTTCTTTACACTTAAATCTATACTCGACGTTAACAAATTTCTCTTCTTCAGAACGCTTTCCTTGCAATTGCCAGTTTACATTTTATATCTTCTCTACTTCGACCATCATCACTTATTTTGCTCCCCAAATAGCAAAACTCATTTACTACCTTACGCGTCTCATTTCCTAATCTAATTCCCTCAGCATCACCCGATTTAATTCGACTACATTCCATTATCCTCGTTTTGCTTTTGTTGATGTTCGTCTTATATCCTCCTTTAAAGACACTGTCCATTCCGTTCAACTGCTCTGCCAAGTCCTTTGCTGTCTCTGACAGAATTACAAAGTCATCGGCGAACCTCAAAGTTTTTATTTCTTCTCCATGGATTTTAATTCCTACTCCGAATTTTTCTTTTGTTTCCTTTACTGCTTGCTCAATATACAGACTGAATGAAATCGGGGATAGGCTACAACCCTGTCTCACTCCTTTCCCAACCACTGCTTCCCTTTCATACCCCTCGACTCTTATAACTGCCATCTGGTTTCTGTACAAATTGTAAATAGCCTTTCGCTCCCTGTATTTTACCACTGCCGCCTTCAGAATTTGAAAGAGAGTATTCCAATCAACACTGTCAAAAGCTTTCTCTAATTCTACAAATGCTAGAAATGTAGGTTTGCCTTTCCTGAATCTATCTTCTAAGATAAGTCGCAGGGTCAGTATTGCCTCACGTGTTCCAACATTTATACGGAATCCAAACTGATCTTCCCCGAGATCGCCTTCTACAAGTTTTTTCATTCGTCTGTAAAGAATTTGTGTTCGTATTTTGCAGCCGTGGCTTATTAAACTGACAGTTCGGTAATTTTCACTTCTGTCAATACCTGCTTTCTTTGGGATTGGAATTATTATATTCTTCTTGAAGTCTGAGCGTATTTTGCCTGTCTCATACATCTTGCTCACCAGTTGATAGAGTTTTGTAAGGGCTGGGTCTCCCAAGGCTGTCAGTAGTTCTGATGGAATGTCTACCCCCGGGGCCTTGTTTCGACTTAGGTCTTTCAGTGCTCTGTCAAACTCTTCACGCAGTGTCTTATCTCCCATTTCATCTTCCTCTACATCCTATTCCATTTCAATAATATTGTCCTCAAGAGCGCCCTTGTATAGACCATCTATATACTCCTTCCACCTTTCTGCTTTCAAATGGTTCAAATGGCTCTGAGCACTATGGGCCTTAACTTCTGAGGTCATCAGTCCCCTAGAAGTAACTACTTAAACCTAACTAAGCTAAGGACATCACAGACATCCATGCCCGAGGCAGGATTCGAACCTGTGAGCGTAGCGGCCACGCGGTTCCAAACTGAAGCACCTAGAACCGCTCGGCCACAACGGCCGGCAATAATTACGGGAAAACGGGAAATAGGTCATGACTGTGAATGCAAGAAACAGTGTTTCGTGAAGGTTCTACAAGACCTTAGGGAAAAAAGATTTTCAGAATTCTGGGTCATGAAAAACCACGATCTCCAAAATTCGTATTTGCATGGACGAATCAAATTCATCCCAATTACACGTAGATACACGAAGAAGAATGATGGAAGTGCAAGATCTAATAGTGTGGTGTCTACACTTTTGAAAGATTCTATGAAAGTGATAGTTTGTAATGTAGCATTTCTAAACATGAACTTCAAAGATCTAGGGGAAGGTTGGAGATATGACTAAAAAACTAGCTCTACGTCGACCACCCCGCTTTTGTACCAGAGAGGCCTTCATTGAACTAGAAATAATGCTTTTAGTGACGATCAGAGAAAGTTTGTAATTGATCACATTAACAAAATTCAGAAATAAAAAAGTCATTACAGCCTGAAGACAACCCAGACAGGGTTTATATTGGATACAAACAATCAGTTAGAAGTATTTGTGAAGATTATGTTAATAGTTTCTCCAAAGCAAATACATTAAATTCAGGTGCAGAAAAATCTTCAGAACGCTGAATATATATTTCAAGCATCCAAACAGTGACGTGTGTAGAACATGTGACGCACTTTCCTTGAAAATTAGAGCCTGCAGATTAAAAAATGTCGTCAACGACCTCCATGAGTTAGAGCTTCATCAGGAACTGCACCACAGAAGAGCAGAAGCTGTATTTAAAAAAAGAAAAAAGAAAAGAAGAGAGATTTACCCAAAGCTGAAGAAGATACTTATGGGTTCACATTCGATCTTCAACAAGCACTGCCCCTCCCTAAACTGAGTACTGGCCCAGCGTTTTATTCCAAGAAGTAGTGGTGCTACAAATCTGGGATAGGTTACTTCTATATTTGGGATAAACCAACTACTAGCCATGGATCAGAGGAGATCATAAACTGTTTAAAGAAGCATATCGCGAAATTCAATAGACGAGGAAAGAAACTTGTTTTGATAAGTGATAACTGTGGTGGTCAAAACAAAAATTGGTCTATGGTAGCTTTTGTATCATATCTCATTGCTTCTGGTCACTTTGAACATGTAGAACATCAATTTTTTATTTCAGGCCATATGATGCTTCCTTCAGACCAAGATTTTTGCCGTATAGAAATGTATGTAAGAAGGCATGCACAAATGAAAGAAATTTTACCCATGCAAGATTACTTCCGAAACATCTTCCTAGAACAATATTACAATAAAGTTCATATAGGTTACAAACCAGAAGGACAGGTAGATGAAGAGAACTGTTCTGCCATGATAAATGAAGATACATAAATGCAGTACATCGGTATGTAACTCACTAAGAATGTTCGCTACATTTTCCCTACTTCTCAAAGGGTGTGAAAAATGTCAGAATGTACACTCCTGGAAATTGAAATAAGAACACCGTGAATTCATTGTCCCAGGAAGGGGAAACTTTATTGACACATTCCTGGGGTCAGATACATCACATGATCACACCGACAGAACCACAGGCACATAGACACAGGCAACAGAGCATGCACAATGTCGGCACTAGTACAGTGTATACCCACCTTTCGCAGCAATGCAGGCTGCTATTCTCCCATGGAGACGATCGTAGAGATGCTGGATGTAGTCCTGTGCAAAGGCTTGCCATGCCATTTCCACCTGGCGCCTCAGTTGGACCAGCGTTCGTGCTGGACGTGCAGACCACGTGAGACGACGCTTCATCCAGTCCCAAACATGCTCAATGGGGGACAGATCCGGAGATCTTGCTGGCCAGGGTAGTTGACTTACACCTTCTAGAGCACGTTGGGTGGCACGGGATACATGCGGACGTGCATTGTCCTGTTGGAACAGCAAGTTCCCTTGCCGGTCTAGGAATTGTAGAACGATGGGTTCGATGACGGTTTGGATGTACCGTGCACTATTCAGTGTCCCCTCGACGATCACCAGTGGTGTACGGCCAGTGTAGGAGATCGCTCCCCACACCATGATGCCGGGTGTTGGCCCTGTGTGCCTCGGTCGTATGCAGTCCTGATTGTGGCGCTCACCTGCACGGCGCCAAACACGCATACCACCATCATTGGCACCAAGGCAGAAGCGACTCTCATCGCTGAAGGCGACACGTCTCCATTCGTCCCTCCATTCACGCCTGTCGCGACACCACTGGAGGCGGGCTGCACGATGTTGGGGCGTGAGCGGAAGACGGCCTAACGGTGTGCGGGACCGTAGCCCAGCTTCATGGAGACGGTTGCGAATGGTCCTCGCCGATACCCCAGGAGCAACAGTGTCCCTAATTTGCTGGGAAGTGGCGGTGCGGTCCCCTACGGCACTGCGTAGGATCCTACGGTCTTGGCGTGCATCCGTGCGTCGCTGCGCTCCGGTCCCAGGTCGACGGGCACGTGCACCTTCCGCCGACCACTGGCGACAACATCGATGTACTGTGGAGACCACACGCCCCACGTGTTGAGCAATTCGGCGGTACGTCCACCCGGCCTCCCGCATGCCCACTATACGCCCTCGCTCAAAGTCCGTCAACTGCACATACGGTTCACGTCCACGCTGTCGCGGCATGCTACCAGTGTTAAAGACTGCGATGGAGCTCCGTATGCCACGGCAAACTGGCTGACACTGACGGCGGCGGTGCACAAATGCTGCGCAGCTAGCACCATTCGACGGCCAACACCGCGGTTCCTGGTGTGTCCGCTGTGCCGTGCGTGTGATCATTGCTTGTACAGCCCTCTCGCAGTGTCCGGAGCAAGTATGGTGGGTCTGACACACCGGTGTCAATGTGTTCTTTTTTCCATTTCCAGGAGTGTATTACGGAACTCAAATTCATGAAATATTATTAGACTAAATATGTTGTTTAATATTAGCTAAGCTTCATATCTGGTACCAGTAAGTTCTTAGACGAGAAAAATACATACTCTTCTTAATATTCAGTATATCTTTTATACCAGTATTAAGATATTGTCATAAGTATATTGTTTGTGTTGAGATGTAATGTTTTCAACAGCTGTTACTGAATTCTTATTCCTCAAGAGATATAAATGACACAGTCATTTGCTGTTATTAAGATTATTTTCATATGTGTCTGTAGTTGTATGAGATAATTTTATTTTCAGTTGATGTTTACTGAATAACGAACAAATGGTTCTATAAGGGGAGTTCAAAAAGAAACGACCCGGTGGCATAATTACAGAAACCAGTACCTTTATGTTAGAAGTATTGACCCTGGCTGTTGAGACACTTGTCACACTGTGACACAAGGCCTTGAATTGCTGTCTCAAAAAATTCCTGCGGCTGCGATGTCAACCAGTTCCGCACGTACAGCTGGACGTCGTTGTCTGAGGTGAATCAGAAAGGTTTTGCTGACGTTCTTCTTTGACCAAAATGTCCCCCTTCTGATTCACTACCTGTTGCACTGGACAACAGCGAATGCCCAACGTTACTCGCCAACGTTGATCACCCTTCGTCAAGCGATCAAACCAAAACGACGAGGCAAGCTGCTCCACGACAATGCAAAGCCTAATACGGCCAACACAGTCGCGGCACTCCTGCAGAAATTGAAATGGGAGGCTGTCGGCCACCCTCCATACAGTGAGGACCTCTCTCCCTGTGATTACGCCATTTTTGGTCCCCTCAAAAAGGCTTTGAGGGGCAAACGATTCACCACGGACGACGGCGTCCAGCTGTACGTGCGGAACTGGTTAACATCGCAGCCCCGGGAATTTTATGAGACAGCCATTCACCGCCTTGTGTTACAGTGGGACAAGAGCCAGGGTCAATACCTCTAATATACAGGTAGTGGCTTCTGAAATTTTGCCTCCGGCTCGTTTCTTTTTGAACGTCTCTTATATATTATTAGAAATAAGTTTTCATGTAAAGAAGATTATTTACATAAGTCTATTTGAATAAGACAGTTATGTGTTACACGGTGTGACAAACTACAATTTTCTCAGGAATTAACTAGTAAACCAACAGTCACATATGCAAGTGAAACACTCTCCCTGAATAGAAAATTAGATTTACACGAAATTAAGAAAGTAGAGAGAAAAATTATTAGAAAAATCCTAGGACCACGATACACACAAGATGGATACAGGCTGCAGACTACCGAGACAACCGAAAAAATATCAAACATCGAGGCAGATATCAGGAAGAGGCGGATGAAGTTTTATGGACATATAGACAGATTACCTGGAAACAGGTTAACTAAACGTCTATTGGACTATATGACATCACTTAAGGCAACAACACCCTGGGTAACTGAAGTTAAGAAGGATTTGAAAAAGGCAAAAATTGACATAACAAACACATCAGACCGGGATACATTCAGAAGAAAAATCGACAAGTGGAAGTTTACTCCAGAGACGGAATCTAAACCTTTCCGACCAAAGTGGACCGAAGAAAGGAAGAAGGCCTTTGGGGAGGCAATGAAGAAATACTGGGAAAATAAGAAGAACATTAAGAAATGTTAATCACCTGCTTATCGTTCTCCCATGGGGACATTCGCTAATAATAATAATAATAATAAATGAGCCTATATACTGAGATAACATTATTATTAATATTTAAAAAAAGCATGGTAACCAACATTTCAGATGAATTTTCCCGTGAAAAAAAATGGTAAGCCACGCAAAACGGTTAGTAAATATTATTCTGATTTGCTAAGATATTTCTCTACATTGAACTATGATATCTCTGAATTTTTCAGCTTACATTATGTAATGTACATTTCAGGATACGAAAACCTCAACTATCTTGAGACTTGGTTTGTGTGGGTTATCATGTTATTGCTCCCAGCCCTTAATCTCATGAGAGTCGACCACTTAGTTCTACGTTCCTGCTTCACTGGCAACCATCCTACATTGTCTTCGTGACGTGCAGTGACGTCAATAAACACTCTAACAATCCTGACATTGCTACAATAGGTCAGGCAGCGGAACCTTTGAGATCCGATTAAAAGAACGCTTTTCACCATGAAATAATAAGACAGCACTTGAAGATCATCTAACTAAAACTAAACGCTTGGTAGGACCAATAGACACACGTCCTTAAATTTTACACAGGGCACTTAAAGGACGCTTTCCGAACAGCGTGGATGAACTTGAAATGCGAGGAGAGTTAAGTAAGTAATATAACATATTTTCTCTAAAAGCAGGTTGGTTTCATTCATGATTCCATACACATATTATTCTCCACTCCTTTGGCTACAAAATCCTATTTTTGAACACAGTCTCCTTTCAATGCGACGGCCGTACGCCACGTTAGTGCAGGGCCCTTATGTCCGCCTGATACCACTCTATTGGTCAACGTTGGAGCCAACCTCTTGCTGAGTCAATAACCTCCCCATCATACACACACTGCTTCCCGGGATAATTCCACACAGTTAGTCCTTCGTTGGTCTTTATGGTCGTCTGCTGTGGGCGACGAACCCAGGGGGTACACATCTCTGAGTAACCCAATTGCTAAAGGAACTGTCTGTGCTACCAACAGAGACGTCTAGTTGAGCAGGTAGGTGTATCACTGTGTTCCCTCGATCACCTCGGGTAAGAGTGTCCACACGCTTCAACACTGCAGGAGTCACAACTGTGTGCGGCCGGCCTGCACGCGGGAAATCGGACAGGTTTGCGCGACCTTACTGCAACGATGATAGGCGCCTCGCCCAACGACTCACCGTGCTTTTGTTTACTGCCAGGTCTCCGTGGACGTTTTGCAAGTGCGTACGAGTACGTGCGACACTCTGATTTTCGTAGAAAGAAACTCGACGACATTTCTCTGCTTGGAACACACCTTCGTTACAGACGCCATTTTGAAGGCTACGTATAGGCCCAAAATCTATCGGAACTTCACGAAATTATAGGGGCTGAAATGGGAACATTCCACCATGTTCCGCAACAAATTCGTCATCTTTTCAAACGATACTGACCGAGAGCAAAGATGTGTTGCATTACTTATTGAGAGCCACTAATATATGGACACCATCCGACAGAACCACATAAAATACTCAGTCCCCAGTGTGGACTGAAGAATTCTGTGTACTTCAATAATTCTCGGATGGTTCAGTCAGCAAAAACTCTCCATGTCTGCTACAGCTACTCGGCGGAAGACGACTTGAGCAGCTCACCACACCGCACTTGCAGGCAGCGTGTCAGACTGACTAGATGGCCGGGGGAGGACTGAGCCCCATTGTACACAAGCGGAGACAGACAACTCACATGCTCTCTTGCGAAAACAGCGTGCACTCAATATTTTAGATCAAGTTTTTAATATAATTATGAATATTAACAAGATGTTTCATGTATTACTATTAGCTGCATTATCGAAATAGCTTCTTAGTCTTAAATCAACTGCATTAAATCTTTTATACAATATCTGTGTTACATTTCAATGCCGCACAGTGTTAGTACCTTCCTTTTCCCCTCCTACTTTCCCCTCGTACCAGTAATCCTTGACACATGGGTCTGTTTGATGAAAAGTACGTTTCGTATAACGTTGGATACAACTGGATGTTTCACTTGTGTACTGTAGGATAATTCTTTTATTTTACAGCTTAAGACTATGTTCTTATGAAACAAATGTGACTTTTCACATCTCGTGATCAATCACGTATAATATTAAGAATTTTAAATTTTAAATATTTTTTACGTTATCTACCTACTCAGGTCAAATTTAAAGAAGTGTACATTTTAAATATCCTCAACATATCTTGCGTACTTTAATAGTTATTAATGTTTTGTTTTATTTTATATGTGGATCTGAAGATGACTTTAAAGTAATTTAAACTAGTTATCAAATGTGACTAATTGAAACTGAGACAGTTACAATAAATATTTTAAAATATAATGCAGTTATAGCATTTCTCACGGCAATTTGTCACCCGTTAATAAAATATGGCTCATCCGTGAGGCTGTGCGGCTATCAAACGGTGCAGTGTTAGTAAGATCCTCATGTGTGAGGCATTGTGGAGAGAACTTTATGATTTGTTCACTGATTTTAAATAGGACCAAAACTTCCTAACTTTCTATCAAATCTTTCGCCAAAATATGACTGCAGAATTGTAGTAAATGTCAGGGCAGTCCACCATACAGAGAGGCGTATACCACTAATTTTTCTCTACCGGTCTTCCACATTACATTTTGTAGAGAGAATGTAAAATTTTCTGCTTTCGAAATATTTTCCAAGTGATACGATTAAAAGAATGTACTTCATTGCCGGCTTTTAATATCTCACCTGATACGTATTTATCTAAGGCACCATCCTTGATGTGTTATTAGCTTTTACCATATCTTTCTTGCGTTAGTTTAGTTTTTCATTATTGTGGTAGTGACTCTTTCAGTTCTATTAAACACAGATGTCATTCTTGTCGATAGATGTTTGAATTTGCTGTCTGTCGCCAGTACAACAAAGCATGATAGACTTAAAAAACTCTTGAATTTCTTCGTAGGAAGCAAGTTTTAGTATACATTTCTCTAACTGTCGAAGTGTTTTCCTGATATAGCGGCCAGTTTTGCTTTGTTGTACTGTTTATTTTTTCCATTGGTAATTTATGTGCAAGTTTTCATGTCGTTACTAGGGAAATTACTGTACCCCTCTTGTCATCTTCACGACCACCACCACCACCACCACCACCGTCACCATCATCATTATCATCATCATAATCATCATCATCATCATCATCATCATTACCAACATCATCATCGTAAATCCATTGATGTGTAAATATTTCCTCTAGACTTCTCCATTCATTACGGTATTCAGCCACACTCATCCATATTCGTTCCTGGGTGTAATTGATTGTTATTTATCTACCTCCTATTAAGCCATTTTCTCGGGGTTTAGTTATCTCTCAGAAATCATTGAAGTTCTTCTATCCAGAGTACATTTGCCTGCCTACATGTTCTACCCATCTTCGTTTGATGACTTTATTTTCGTTAAAGTCACAATCACGTTTTCCACTCTATTTTGTACCCTGGTCAACTTATTTGCATTCTTGATTTGCTCCGTGCACAAATATTAGTTTCTCAATGGAAGTATATGTCTTATTGCCATAAAACAATAATGCTTGTAAATATTGTGTATTTTACGATTCAGACGCATTGTAAGCGAAGTTTTAGATATATTGCGTTGATCAAAATCACTTGAGGCAATTTCTACTCCTCTGTTAATTTCTCTCTTAGTCCATCTAGCTGCTGTCGTTTCAGATATTCTAAATAGAAAAACTCGTCAAAATTTCGATATTTTGACTGCGCATTGTTGTTGTTTTATATAATTGGTTTTCGTGTTTACTTTCAAATTTGGTCTATCAGTTCTTACACACACAGACACACAGACACACACACACACACACACACACACACACACACACACACACACACACACACACACACACACAAAGAGAGCATCACGAAGGAATTACTCGAATGGGACGGAAATCGGGAGATGTCACGTACATGCACAGATGAACAAATAGATAAACTGAATGATTTATGCAAGCGAACAAGCTTCACGAACTGAGCAAATCAATAACGCATTGACTGGGCTCTGGCACTTATGCTAGCAGTTATCCGGCTTGGCACTGATTGAGTTGTTGGATGTCTTCTTTGAGCGATATCGTGCCAAACTCTGTCCAACAGTCGCTGGCCAGTACAGGGTTTGGCAAGCACGAAGACAAGCAGTAGGAACTGTCGCAGTGTGTGGAAGGTCATTATCTTGCTGAAATGTAAGCTCATGACGTACTGCTGCTCTGTAATGGTGCTGCTGATGACAACCCAAGCGGCCCTTGCTATGAATTGAAATGCCCCACTAGATCGTCGCTCCTGATTGTCGGCCGTATGGCAGGTGACGGCCAGGTTGGTGTCCCAGCGTTCTCCGGGGCGTCTGCAGATAAGACTTCGCTGGTCATGCATAAGGACCATAGGTGGACCAACGCATTACTGACTTTCTGAATTTGTGAAGCTCTTTCTCTTGAATAATTCAATAAATTTTTCTGAAATTGTAACCCATTTGTTTGCCTGTACATGTAAGTTCAAATGGTTCAAATGGCTCTGAGCACTATGGGACTCAACTGCTGAGGTCATTAGTCCCCTAGAACTTAGAACTGGTTAAACCTAACTAACCTAAGGACATCACAAACATCCATGCCCGAGGCAGGATTCGAACCTGCGACCGTAGCGGTCTCGCGGTTCCAGACTACAGCGCCTTTAACCGCACGGCCACTTCGGCCGGCTGTACATGAAAGTCATACCGATTTCGTCCCATTCGGATAAATCCTTCATGGTGCGTCGGTTTGTTTTTCTTTTTTTCCTCTCCATTTTTGGTGAATAACACAACCAGCTACAATTATTATTTGCTGAATTTTATTTGCAGTAGAGGTAAAAAGCTGAATGTCAACAGCAAAATATGGTTGAGACAGTATGGTCAGTGTATTTCAGAGATATCGACTTCAGGCTGTCTTTGAGTTACAATTCGACTGACGAGATCGAATCCAGTGCCTAATAGAAACATCTAGTTATTAAAGTAAGTCCTCGAAACGGCTTTCTGGAGTGAGGAGGAGCGCCTGGTCCCCGGCACGAATCCGTCCGGCGGACTTGTGTCGAGGTCCGGTGAGCCGGCCAGTCTGTGGATGGTTTTCCATCTGCCTCGGCGAATGCGGTCTGATTCCCCTTATTCCGCCTCAGCTACACTGTGTCGGCGATTGCTGCGCAAACAAGTTCTCCACGTTCGCGTACACCACCATTACTCTACCACACAAACATAGGGGCTACACTCGTCTGGTGTGAGGCGTTACCTGGGGGAGGGGAGAGGGGGGGGGGGAGGCGTTCCACCGGGGGCCGAGCCGCACAATAGCCCTGTGTGCGGTGTGGCGCGGCGGAGGGATGAAGTGGACTGCGGTAGTCGTCGTGGGGTTGTGGACTACTGCGGCTGCGGCGGGGACGGAGCCCCTCCGTCGTTTCTAGGCCCCCGGTTAACATACCGTACATACATACGAGTCCTCCAACGTTGGTAAATGTTTGCATATAAATTAATAATAATATTTATCCTGTATCTCAATAAATGTAAAGTTTCTGTTTATTGTTACATATTGTCCATCTTTTTCCAATAAATGTACACGAGTTACTGAAAATTTAATTACTTCCTATTTCTGTTCTCAACTGCAGTTACTCTACTTATTTGAAGGAATCACATTCCTTGGAGAGAAGTGTACACTCGGACATTACTGCGAATGCTCTTGCAGATAAATACAACGACGGAAAAAAATTGGAACACCAAAAAAAAAAAAAAATTAATTACAGTAATGAAATTTCGGAAATAAATTTCGTAGGTAACATGTTTAAGTGATTAATATTGCAAGAGCGCAGGTTAATGGAAGTACGACAAAAGCCATTGCAAAAGTGAACTGCTGGTACATTAATAACCGGTTTTTCAAGAGCAGTATGTGGGCGTATATTATTATCCTATTGGAAAACATCCCCTGGAATATTGTTCATGATGGCAGCTCAACAGGTCGGATCACTAGATAGCCGTAAAATATTGTAGACGTTGTGCTTGGGATGGCCACAAGAGTGCTCCCGCTGTCCAACAAAATCGCATCCCACACCATAACTCAAGGTGTAGGTCCAGTGTGTCTAGCACGCACACAGGTTGGTTGCAGGCCCTCAGCTGGCCTTTTTCTAACCAACACACGGCCAGAACTGGCACCTAGACAGGACCGACTTTCATCAGAAAACACGACAGACCACCAACCTGCTCTTCAACGAAATCTCCTCTGACACTGCTAAAGTTGCAAATGGTGGTCATTTGGGGGCAGTGGGGTGCTCGCTGCAGGGCGTCTGGTTCAGAGCTGTTCTTGAAGTAACCGGTTTGTAACAGTTCGTTGTGTCACTGTGTGGCAACTGTTGCACAAATTGCTGCTGTAGATGCAGTACGATGCACCAGAGCAACACGCCGAACACGACGGAATTCCCTCTCGGTAGTGCCATGTTGTCTTCTGGAACCTGGTCTTCTCGCGACAGTATATGATTGTGACCACTGCTGCCAGCAGTCATGTACAGTGGCTACATTCCTGTGAGGTCTTCCTGCGATATAGCAGAAGGAACATCCAACTTCTCGTAGCTCTATTACAGGACCTCGTTTAGACTCAGTGATTTGTTGATAATGGCGTCATTGTCACCTTGAAGGCCTTTTGTGTAAAATCAACTCATCACACCCAGTCTCAAAGATAACTAAAGCTCAAGACCGTTAGAGCGAGTATTTACAGCAACCCTGATTTGCACCCTCATAATGGCGCTATTGGCACCATCTGCAACGTTCGCGAAATTTGAACAGACATAATCTTTCAGACGTAGTAACATGCATTTCAACTTTTGTTTGTGGCGCACAGCTCCTTGGTTTGGCGATTTTTTTCCGTCAGTGTACATCAACATTATCACTGTTACATATAGGATTTCAGGCTTTCGTGCCGAATTTTATTGGTGAAATATTTTTGGGTTGTCATCTGAGTCTTGGTGTCGTATTGTCGCAATGTTTCGACAAGTTCCCTACCCGCCAGTTTCACGTGAAATATCTGATTGATATCCAATTCGTTCCCTTTCAGGCACTGGACTGCGCACTCATCTGCAGAGGTTCCAATGGCTGATCCAATCATGTGTCTCCGAAAGAGATGTTGCGGCCGGTGGTGGATGGGTGGGCGAGGCTGGGGTGGGAATGGGGGTGGGGGTGAATGGTAAGAGGATACAAAAGTCAAATACTGTTGCTACATACATGTTCGGCCCGTTGCCTCCGCCACTCTCACGTCAGAGCCTACCTGTCTTATTTCCTCTAGCGCCACATCCCATGTGGAGCTCGACTGGAAACCGCAGTCTTGAATGACGAGATCGTCTTGTTTTTGCACTTCCTCTTTGACGACCTAATCCCAGAACCCCACTGGTGCGGCAGACACCTTATACTTTTCAAAAACAAACATGTATTGGTTTCTCCTAGGCTAACGTTCCTCACATTTTCCGAGCAAAACTGCTAAGTGTATCGTTGCATCTAGCCGACGTACTGCATGCCACTCTCACAACTGATCCTGTAGACGCCAGGTGAACGTAGCACTAGAGCAGGCAGTGAAAGACCAGCTAGGGCTATGTGCACATGACTTTACAGTATTAGTTGCAAGAGCGGCGTGCAGTACATCGACCATACGCAGTGATGTATATCTTTTTTTTTTAAAAAAAAAGACAACCGTGATTTTGCTGCGCCATGTGGTTCTGGGATTCGATCATAAAAGAGGCAGTGGTAACACGAGTAAAAGACGATCTTGTCAATGAAGACTGTGGTTTCCAATTGAGGTCGCCAAGAGATGTGGCGTTAATAAAAGAAATTCAAGAACATTCAGATGTGAAGGTGGTGGAAGCTTTGGGAAAATAGCCAGCACCAGGACTCGACTTCTAGACCCTCCTCTACCTCGACCTATCCCAACCCCTGTTGACTGCCACTGGATACGATATCTCTTCCGCAAGTTCGCGATTTGACCAGGCGTTGGTCCCTCTTCAGATGAGTTTACGGTCCAGTGATTATAAAAGAACGAACTGTACAATAATCCGACATTTCTCCTGAAAATAACCAGTAAGAAACTCGTCGACAAGGTGCGACAAGACCCGAGAACGTTTTAACAGCTCTCGCCGTCAATTTTTGATCCTTTGTTCCACTTATATAATCTGCCAATCCAGTAAACCCGTCCAACATATATGATCTGCCAATCCAGTGAACCCGTCCACTTGTGGCAAAGCTGCACTGCGTATGTCGAACACGTCCTCGAATTGTCTCTGTATACACATAAAAATATACATCTACACATGCTGCAGGCTTCCATATTTTTTGTTTGGGACACATTGTGTCGGATAGGAATTAAAAGAAGTCCCTATCCCCAGGTTCCAACCAATATCGGAACTCCCAAATATTCCTTGTTTTCGGATTCTACCTGCCACACTCCCTGCTCAGGCATTTGGCTGGAAAACATGGTGACCCTTAAATAGGCCAGGTCCCAAACTGTGCCCCTTGGAGCAGAGAATGGAAAAAAAAATGTGGCCTGTTCCGGTGTATATTGTACCGTTGACCTGAACTAGGCATCAATATCGTTGACCGGAACTAGGCATCAATATCAGCCTTCACTCTACAGAACTGTGATTCTTCCTTTCTTTCCGGTGCGCTTTATCCAACCAGTAATAGGTCGGGAATAGTATGGGACTTCTCCAATTTCCCAGAGAACTGACCGTATTCACACATAAGATGTTATTAGCATGGGGTTTGCAACTCCCACAGGTACTTTAAAGCGAATACCAAGTTCCTCCCCTTCTGCTTACGTTTTGTGTAATCGCATGGTCAAATGAGAAAACGTTTCTTAAATGTTTGCGCAACATGTTACCAGAGGCGGGATTTGGAAACGAGCTCGGTATTTGCCTTGGCGGATGTCGAAAATCGCTTGAAAACCACATCCAGGCTGGCCGGCACATCGGTACCCTCTTCCCCGGCCGGTTTGGGGATTTTCTCTGCCCGGGGACTGGGTGTTTTTGTTGTCCTCATCATTTCATCATCATCATCATCATCATTCGTGACTGTGGCTAGATTGGACTGTGTAAAAATTGGACTGTGTAAAAATTGTGACTTTGTACGGGCGCTGATTACAGCGCAGTTGAGCGCCCCACAAACCAAACATCATCATCATCGGTTCCCCCGTTCGCGGCGGGCTGGATTTGGGGCCAGTGCGCCTCCCCATATCCCGGAAGCGTGAGTTTTAACGCACTCGGCTATAAGGGTGGGTTTACTATCCACCCTTGTAGCCGAGTGCGTATTGCACCTTGGTGTTCAAAGTAGTATTCAACTTGGTGGGTGATTCACTTTACAGTCTTGCTGATGTCGAGGCAGGTTTAAAATTGGCACCGAAAAACTATCACTTACGGTATAGTTGTTGTTTGGAGATTAGCTTCTAATGGTATAGAAATGAAACTAGATTCCATCGATCATAAATCATAATACAGCGAAGTATTTGTTAATCACTTGCAAAACAATTGTTTGAACCACATACAACAGAGATAGTCTATTTGTGAGCTTGATGGTTTAATTGGTGATAATAGAACTCAGAGAAAAGAATAGCGCATACGCAGAACGACGCTGCCTGTGTGGGTTAAGGACGTCGCAGAGAGAAAGCGAGGGGAGAGATTAGCAGAGTTCAAGCGGACGATTGACTCGGCAGGCGATTAAGATTTCATCAGCCGTAATTACCAGAGGCCGTGTTTAACTACGCCCGCTGCATGCAAAGTGTCGTGGAGAACGGCCAGAAAATGGGACGCCCGGCACAATGCCACCGGGAATATGTTGTAGTAATAATGATGACGAATCGCTTTAATTACAGCGGACTGCGGAAGTGCGGGGGAGGGTTACTCGGCGAGAAGTTTGTGCGGGGTCTCTTGCTGCAGGAGAACAGAACAGCGCCAAGGAGGATAGGTTGGGGAGCGCTGGAGGGCGGCCGGCTTCGGCAGTGCTGGAAGGAAGGAGGGGAAGGGGGGGGGACCGTTGCTGCCACCACTAAATTGGCAGTTCCTTCCTGTTTACCGGGGGGGCCGCCCGTATCAATAATACGCGCGCTAATAAATGACCTCCTGTGAAAAACAGTCTGCACATATTGCTCCGGCCGAAATCAGACCTAAATGAAATTTTGTTGACCGGGAAGTTTGCTTCCAGCTTGGCGTACTCTTTTCGTTTACACAGTTTTTTGTGGTACTCGGTGGCCAGCATTAGGCCGTATTTGCGTTCACTTGTTCGTCATTTCTGGGGTAGCAAAACACGAGATCAGTTGCGCAATCGCATGTACGTGATCAGTACACTGCAAACAGAGGAAAGCAAAGCCATCAAGAGTTAGCACTTTGGCTATTGAGTTTACTAGCACGGTGTGCCCCACCCTACAAGAACAATCCACATTAGCAATGGTTCGTTCCGTACTCCGTAACGATCTGCAGCTAATGTTACTGCCAAGCTATGTTCAATATTCAGTAAGCGTAGCTTGTAAACACGGCAATTTCAGATGCCTACAGTTTAGATTAGGCTTCGCTGTAAATCTCTTGAACACCATGTGAAATTACAAATTGCTGTAACCAGTCGCATTTATTGTTCTTCGCGCAGTGCGTTTTGCAGGAACGCCTCCATCATCAGATGGATTTATTTCAAATTAATAAGGCTTAGAACGTGTATATAAGGTAAATACAAGATTAAAAATAGCATGTGACCAGTGAAAGGTAGTGACACGGCTATCCACAAAATGTTGTACGTGTAAATCGCCATTTGTCTTGTTAATATTTTTGCATACCTTCGTCGCCAGTTTTGTAAAGGCCTCATCGCTACTACTGTGGAGGCCTAGTTGCCATTGTTATTACGGTAGGCCGAGTTTGTGAGTTCGTGAAACAGCTCCTGTTGCACTACGCCCTAAGACAATTTCTCCCTGCCACTACTACATAGCTGCGCCTCAGGGTGAGGTAACAGGATAGAAGAACGAAGATTCTACAACACTCCAACAAATTAGTAACAAAGTCACACAAATGAGTTAAAAGCTTAACTTATCTTTGTGACTTGTCGAATAGACAATTCTGAAACATTGTTTGTAATATAACACAGAAAAGACCCTCAATGGCTAACTGCAAATAATCGTTCCATGTCTAAATCAGCCCTGGACGATGAGCTATAACCAAGTGGACGAGAGCTGCTCTTCTGTCTTCCGAGTAGGCTCCTGTCCGTTGTCATCCGGTCATTGGCGGATTTTACTCGGCGGGCAATTGGCAGAGGCGAAGTCGATATCTTCATCCTCAGCGCCGCTCGTGGCGATGATGGAACTCGAGCAAGTAGCGAGTCTCTATGATACTGGCACCAGCTCACATCTTTGCGCCTGTGTTGCTTTTGCCCTGGCTGTGTCGTGTTCGGACGACACAGCAAATATGAAATAAATCCATCTGACGACGCTGAAACTCTATGAGTCATTAGCAAGACGAAATTATTACCAGGAATGATCAGAAATACCAAACAATATGGAACAAAAATATTTGATGACATATTGCAATCTGCAAGGTTTGGCAAGGTGAAATTATAACCATCGGTGTTAGTAACTGCGGAAAGAATTTGAGCCTGTTAGTAGTTACTATTTCGTATTGATTCTTTCTTGTAAACTGCGAGACTGATGTATTTTTAGTGCATCTTTAGAATATTGAAATCATATTTCTAGAATTTTAGTGTATGTTTCTGGTAATTTTAGTGCGTAAATGAATGGATATTTTGGGTTATTGTTAGGACACGTAGATCTGCAGTCATGACAGTGCGCTTGATATTAAAAAGAAAAAGAAAACACCTTCATTCGATTTTTCGACGTACAACACGCGTTCGTCCCTATAAATGATGCAAGATGTTGGACATTATCAGAAATATAGGAATAACTGTAGGGAAAATTTTTAATAAACAGTACGTAGAAGAACCATGGGGGAACAATAAGAAGGAAAGACCAAAAGGGAAAGGCTGGGTTTAAAAGTGGTGTAAAGTAAGGATGCAATCTTCTTCACTGCTGTTCAACCTACACATCAACGAGGCATTCACCGAAATAAATGAAAGTAATGTACAGATAAAGAGACATAGTTTTTTGTGGTAAAACCGTCTAGATTGAAACTTCCTGGCAAATTAAAACTGTGTGCCGGACCGAGACTCGAACTTGGGACCTTCGCCTTTCGCGGGCAAGTGCTCTACCGTCTGAGCTATCCAAGCACGACTCACGCCCCGTTCTCACAGATTTACTTCTGCCAGTATATCGTCTCCTCGAGACGTCTCTCGAGGAGACGAGGTACTGGCAGAAGTAGAAGCTGTGAGGACGGGGCGTGAGTCGTGCATAGGTAGCTCAGACGGTAGAGCACTTGCCCGCGAAAGGCAATGGTCCCGAATTCGAGTCTCGGTCCGGCACACAGTTTTAATCTGCCAGGAAGTTTCATATCAGCGCACACTCCGCTGCAGAGTGAAAATCTCATTCTGGAACCGTCTAGATTGCTTAATATTCTGTTGACTAAAAATGTAAAACACCCAGGAGGGTAGGAGGAAATGAAATTAAAGTTCGCACGTTGAGAGAGCACATGACGTTATTTCAGCGATTACAAAATCGGGCCAAATTTACAAAGAACTAGATAGTATGAGTTCAGTCTTCAGTACGACGCTGCACCCCCTCTGCCCTAAACCCATGCCCTGATTCGTTTGGGAAGTGTGTCATAAAGCCATTGTATCATCTCCTGAGGCAAGCTGGCCAGCAGCTGTTGCAACTGGATCTTGATATCGTGGATACCGAGACTGGGAGGGAGTTGACGTCCGAGCAGGACCCAAACGAGTTCTATTGGAGGAAGATTTGGGTCTCTTGCCTCAAAATCACGCAAATAGCTCATAGAGAAACGTGCCATCTGTGGAAAAGCACTGTCGTGATGAAAAATGGCACCACGATACTGTCGCACTTGCAGGATATCCCCGCTGTCAGAGCTCAAAAATGGTTCAAATAGATCTAAGCATTATGGGACTTAACGTGTGAGGTCATCAGTTCCCTAGAACTTAGAACTACTTAAACCTAACTAACCTAAGGACATCACACACATCCATGCCCGAGGCAGGATTCGAACCTGCGATCGTAGCAGCCGCGTGCTTCCGGACTGAAGCGCCTAGAACCGCTCGGCCACAGCGGCCGGCGTCAGATTTCTCTCAGTCACTAGCAGCCATGACCTGCCTCGGGCATGGATGTGTGTGATGTCCTTACGTTAGTTAGGTTTAAGTAGTTCTAAGGCTAGGGTCTGACTTTTTTTCTTCATCACGGTATATAATCGAACACTGCCTTGGGTAATATGGTGTTTTCCGTAATTCGTAAGGGATTGGTCCAGTTCTCTCTGTTATTTAATATTATGTTATGTACTGATTCTCTGCTCAAATCTTTCCTGATATCTTCATTTTGTATCCTATCCATCCTTGTACATTCTTTAACATTCCTTAAAAATCTCGGTTCTCCTGATTGTATTTTACCCAGTTACTTTTTAGTCGGCACTAGGCTTCATTAACATGAAGCAATGTGGTTAAAGCCATTACTTTAAACATTTCATTTGAGTTTGTTTTCTAACATTGTTTTTTTAAAGTTATTTGAAAGGTCCCACGTACAGCTTGAATTTTGCTAACTTTCTGCTTAATGTCCTTTTTATTACAAAGACTTATGTGACAGCCAAGTTAATAAAATTCAGAACTTGCTCTAAAATATTGTTTTCTAGAACAGTTCAGGTCCTTTCCTCTAAAAGCTTTATTTTCGTTTCATTAACTGAGATTTTAAAATTAGTAGACTGACATCGATAATTGAAGCGATATATCATGTACTTGAGCCATTTGAATCGTTAAAATATATCCAACAACTAATCGAAAACTTTGTGTGTAAATGCTACTTTGATATGAATAGGATGGCACAGGAGAGAAGTCCTGGTGGGTCGTACAAAACTGGTCAGAGGACTGGGGAAAATAGTCTTGCTGAAGGAAACATCGTATCATTTGCTTTTGGTGACCTGCAGAAATTATAAATCAGGATAACCAGATATAAATTTATGCTACTGCTCGGTCTCCTTCAGGCACAGTTCGAGTTCTCGCGTGTTTTCGTATTTATAGCCTACAGTGGAACATATTCATAGGATGTATAAAAGTGGTACTGTGATATGAAGAAGTTGGCGGAGAGGAGGTGGCTGTCCGCATCAAACCAGTCAGAAGACTGATGAAAGACACCTTGTGATAAAAAAAGGCAACGTTTCCATTAGATAGGGTCAGTTCGCGTTTTCGAGGCGAATCGCCAGGACTTTAGTACCTGATTCCGCCTTGTGACACAGCGACACTACTGACTTTGAAGATTGTAAAACCAAGAAGGAGACATGTGATGACAATGAAATTTATTCCGCATATTGTGGGCATATTAATGCACAAATGTACAGAATTCTAGGACAGTACACGAGCTCTGACCGAGAAAATTCAGTGTGGTGTGAAGCTGCCACGCGCTGAAATCAGAGCCTCTAGACATCTTGGCACGGAAACAAAGACGGCCCTTATGTACCACTGAGGAACATATTGCCACGCAGTTTGTAGGCGTGGCCATAAAGCGTTTACAGTGGTTGTAAGAGGACAAGAACGACCAGATTGCCGACGGACCATGTCTCAGGTGTGTTCGATGGGCGACATCTCAAGCAAACATGTGGGCCAGGGAAGCAGCGGTACCCATCGTTCTTCGAAGACGGCTTGCACATTACTGACCTCAAATGGAGGCCTATGCACCAGCATGCAGGAGCGCCAGTGAATCGGACCCCCAACGCACTGCACATGCCTACTGTGCCACTTAACAATGCAGTCTGTCAATTGTACACTCCTGGAAATGGAAAAAAGAACACATTGACACCGGTGTGTCAGACCCACCATACTTGCTCCGGACACTGCGAGAGGGCTGTACAAGCAATGATCACACGCACGGCACAGCGGACACACCAGGAACCGCGGTGTTGGCCGTCGAATGGCGCTAGCTGCGCAGCATTTGTGCACCGCCGCCGTCAGTGTCAGCCAGTTTGCCGTGGCATACGGAGCTCCATCGCAGCCTTTAACACTGGTAGCATGCCGCGACAGCGTGGACGTGAACCGTATGAGCAGTTGACGGACTTTGAGCGAGGGCGTATAGTGGGCATGCGCGAGGCCGGGTGGACGTACCGCCGAATTGCTCAACACGTGGGGCGTGAGGTCTCCACAGTACATCGATGTTCTCGCCAGTGGTCGGCGGAAGGTGCACGTGCCCGTCGACCTGGGACCGGACCGCAGCGACGCACGGATGCACGCCAAGACCGTAGGATCCTACGCAGTGCCGTAGGGGACCGCACCGCCACTTCCCAGCAAATTAGGGACACTGTTGCTCCTGGAGTATCGGCGAGGACCATTCGCAACCGTCTCCATGAAGCTGGGCTACGGTCCCGCACACCGTTAGGCCGTCTTCCGCTCACGCCCCAACATCGTGCAGCCCGCCTCCAGTGGTGTCGCGACAGGCGTGAATGGAGGGACGAATGGAGACGTGTCGTCTTCAGCGATGAGAGTCGCTTCTGCCTTGGTGCCAATGATGGTCGTATGCGTGTTTGGCGCCGTGCAGGTGAGCGCCACAATCAGGACTGCATACGACCGAGGCACACAGGGCCAAAACCCGGCATCATGGTGTGCGGAGCGATCTCCTACACTGGCCGTACACCACTGGTGATCGTCGAGGGGACACTGAATAGTGCACGGTACATCCAAACCGTCATCGAACCCATCGTTCTACCATTCCTAGACCGGCAAGGGAACTTGCTGTTCCAACAGGACAATGCACGTCCGCATGTATCCCGTGCCACCCAACGTGCTCTAGAAGGTGTAAGTCAACTACCCTGGCCAGTAAGATCTCCGGATCTGTCCCTCATTGAGCATGTTTGGGACTGGATGAAGCGTCGTCTCACGCGGTCTGCACGTCCAGCACGAACGCTGGTCCAACTGAGGCGCCAGGTGGAAATGGCATGGCAAGCCGTTCCACAGGACTACATCCAGCATCTCTACGATCGTCTCCATGGGAGAATAGCAGCCTGCATTGCTGCGAAAGGTGGATATACACTGTACTAGTGCCGACATTGTGCATGCTCTGTTGCCTGTGTCTATGTGCCTGTGGTTCTGTCAGTGTGATCATGTGATGTATCTGACCCCAGGAATGTGTCAATAAAGTTTCCCCTTCCTGGGACAATGAATTCACGGTGTTCTTATTTCAATTTCCAGGAGTGTATTTACCATGGTTGCATCCAGCACTTATGCGGCCATCACCGTAGGACAAGCTGAAGTGGGACTCTTCCGAGAAAACTAGATTTTTTCCACTCAGAACCCCAGTGACGCCGGTCGTGTACCGCTTGCACTCTGAGCGGTTGGTGGATTCCTGTCAATCGAAGCCGAAGCAATGACATTTGTGCCACAAATTCAGTCTTCAGAAGATGGCGTCCAACATTCGATGCGGAGACGTCCGCACACGCTGCAATGCTCTAACATCGAGGCAACACTGCAGACGGAGCGGTTCTGTCAGTTGCGGGCATTCAGACTAGATGGCGGCCACCCCACGCCGTGGTCACATATTATGGTCCCGTGACCGCTCCTCACCGTGCGATCCGCTCCTACTCATTGTCTCCATACACGTAGAGTAAGCCGGGGAAAGTTGGACTACGGGGTGAGGAGGATCAGAGGCGTATTTCACAAATGTGTCACCAGAGAGCAGTTTCTGCTACTTGTGAGGAAACTCTTTTGTGAACAAACGTCGTGCTAGAGTGTTGCAGTTATTTTCGCGTTAGACCTGGAGAAAAATTACTTTCCCTGTTCTGGTAAGTCAGAAAATTTGATTGCGTAGTTACATAATTTTTGTATTTAGCTTAGTTTGCACAATACTGGTGCAGTTTCTTTACTGCGAGCTTGACAAACGTATGGATATGAAACTATCCTAAAATGGCCACCGAGTTCGATGACTGCAAACAGAAGCCGCGGTGGTCCATCTCTCCCATAAAATCGAAAGAGATGGATCATTGTCATTTGTGGGAGATGGACCACTTGTTTTAAAGTGTGAGAGATGGAACACAGTTAAATTTAGCATCAAGACGTGTGGAATAATCCCACTGGAGATGGCCAGCCCCAGACTATGCTGATTTGTGACAAGATAGTCTGAGTCAACAAATGGAAGGGCATAATCTCAAAAACAGGCCAACCAACCACTTAAAAGCTCATCAAAATACCTAGTGATCCCAAGCACATCGAAAGACCAGAGTTGTCTGGACAAGTGAAATTCCTTCACAGACTCAAACTCGGACTCCACTCCTACTAAAACTAAAATTGCCAAGATTATCACTTCAGAAGTGATTACTCCTAAGCCAACACAGACGAAACTTTGAGAAGAAATATCACCTGTTCCTTCTATTGATAATACCATGAATTTTAAGGGGAAGGTAGCAACTGTACCCAAAAAGGTAAACTCTGTTGAAAATACCGAAACTGTAAAGAAAAACATGGATAAGAAAAGAAAGGAAACAGAAAAATGCACGAAAAGATCACCAAAGGGAGGTACTAGTGAAGAAGGAAACAGACTGAAGAATGTTAAAACGAAAAATGCTATAAATAGCTCACCATGTTCATCAAATGATGAATATCTTTGATGAATAGGATGAAAATGAATGTTGGGTGTTTTGAAATTTATTATGAAATTAATACAAACGACGGTCGGAATCAATATGTTTCCTTTTCACGATGGTCACGTGAATGGTGTTCAACATTCGGTAATAAGTGCAGTTGCTGTGGTGGGAGATAGACTAATGCTTGAACAGAATCAACAACTCATTACAAACGTCAGTGTTCAATCCATCTTTATAATAAACTGATAAAATTATTCTGGTCTAAAATATTTACTAGTATACTCATAATTCTGTACTTATTGCAATATATTCCAAACAAAAATTTGTAACTTTAATTGTCTGTTTTCTTCATGTATAGTAATTTTTATATGGTCCACCTCCAACAGTAAACTGATCCATCTCATCCATAAATCTACGAGTGACATGGACCACTCATGAATATTTTGGTTTTATCATATCTCTTGTATTTAACATGGCACTGCCTCAGTAACTGATCGTACCTAAGTTTATTCAACATTCTATATGGACATGCTGCCGAAAGTCAAAATTTTGAGAAACACACAAATTTTATGCTGAAAAAATGATAGTCCAACTCTCCCGGACTTTCACTAGCACTGTCTTATCAGTGTACCCTATACGAACACGGTATGACAAAATCGTTTTCTGGAATCCAGTTATTATTCCCTGCTCACCCTCACCCACATTCTGATATTATACCATTAAACGCCCACGAGACATACTGTTGTGACCGTAGAAAATTTTAATTTTTATTCTTGCTTCTGTGACCATAATAAGAGTCCAGGCTCCATAGGTAAACAGCCAGCCGACATTAAGACATTTTTTTTTTTTTCACTAGCTGCTTATATTTTATGACCCACCGTCTAATTTCTTATGGTGGGTCGTATATTGCCACTTAGCCGCTGTGACTGGGTCCGGGGTCCGCAGTGACTGAAAGTAACACCACACCGGCTCCCGTCCCCACTCACACCGTTGCCCGTGTCCCGCCACGTGGAGGCGGGCTCTGTTTAGATCCATTTGATTTTTTTTTTTGTGCAGCATTAGAAAAACTTATAACTAATACAAAATCAAGTAAGATATTAATAAACAAAACGAAATTAAATATTTAGAAAGAAGGAAGGAAGAGAACTGAATAGAGAAGTTATAGGTATAATATGGCCCGTCACCTGGTTGTGGGCGGCGGCCCGGGTCTTGGAATGACCCTCAAGACGCTGGCCGTTGCTCACCATGCTTTTAACATCTACCATCCTAAAAACTACCTTAACTAGAAGAGATTAGGGTACGTTAATGCTAGAAACTAAGACTAAGACCTCCATGTCCAGCCGGCTAAACTATTTACGATATACAATAGAGAGGTAACTGATTTTGTGCTTGGCTCAAAGTTGCTAATGAAAGGGTACTCGTGGTAAAAGTAATAAGGTAATGACGCTAACGGTTTGTGTTGAGCCTGCAAGGCTCCTAGTAGAGTACATCAGGCGCGAGCACCTCCCGGCCCCGCCGACAACACGACCTGAACGGTGGTTTTCCCCGATCTACCATAGGTATCCGTCGGGTTGGGCTCAAAAGAGAGGAACCACAATTAAGATCCTTCCATCCAGGACGTGCGCCGCCTCTTACCAGGGGGGCGTGGGTCCCTTGAAGAGGTGCCCAACTTTAAGCTTCAGATGAGAAGTTCTTAGTATAGTGGAGGTTGAGGTATAGGCTGTGTAGGTTGGTTGTACAAACAGTTCACACTGAGCCAATGAGACTTACAATGATACATGGTGTGGCAGTTAGCACCTTCCGGCCCCGCCAGCAACACAGCCTGAGCGGTGGTTTTCCCCGATCTACCATAGGTATCCGTCGGGTTGGGCTCAAAAGAGAGGGACCACAATTAAGATCCTTCCATACAGACTGTGCGCTGCCTCTTAACGGAAGGTGTAGGTCCCTTGTAGAGGTACCTAGCTTTAAGCTCTTATTGGACATGGAGATGCTGTTAACTATTTATATATACGGTGCAATCTGTTTTTAGGATTGTGTGTGACTTGTGCACCTCTTGTCGGTTGTTCCACTCTGTTCTTTGAATTTGACTTGGTTGACACTATGGATCATCCGCACTGGACGCTTCAATATCTGTGTTGGTGCCCTGGTCTGTATCTGTTTCTTCTTCATCACTCGTGGTGCTAATCATATCTGTATCCCCCTGGGCATCGTGACGTCTGTTTGGACCGACTTGCCTTCGGTAGGGTCTGTTGCGCAAGTATTCTATTTGTTGGATCTTCGAGATTTCGTCCGTTAGTTTGTTGAGTTCAGTCCACCTTTCCGGGTCGCGTATTATGGCATGTAGTTCGTTCTGTGTGTTCAGGCGATTTATGTGTACTGTGTGTCTTATGTTCGTGCGTTGTCCGCAGAAGAAGACAGTATGTTCAGGGGAACCTTCTTCCCCGCATGTGCATCTATTAGTCTGCTGCAGACTCACGCGGTACAGGTGCGTGGGATAAGGGCCATGTCCTGTGATGAAATGTACCATACCGCGGCTGGGATCAATATGTTTTAGTTTTAGTCTTTCCCGGATGTCAGGGAAGAAGTTGTAGACACGGCGGCCCTTATCGCTGTTGGCCCACTCGCTCTGCCAGGTATCCACTCGCCATGCTCTGAGTTGGCGTGTTGTCTCAATCGGTACACCAGTGATCTGCCGAACCTGGTCTATTCTCCCCATCCTAAGCCAGTACATTGCTGCGCGGTACCTGATGGTGATATCTATGGGGAAAATTCCCATGACGACACATAGTGCGTCATTTGATGTTGTGTTAAATGCCCCTGTTAGTCGAAGTAGAACACTTCTTTGGCCTCGACGTACAATGGTTCTGTTGGTTGAGAGATTTAACCTGTGGGCCCACGTACTGGCAGCAAAGCATAGTACTGACTCGAAGAGAGCGCAATGGTATGTTCGTGTCACTGACAGGGGTAGTCTGAATTGTTCCGAATTTAGCCTAGCCAGTTTGTGTAGTATCTTTTCTGCTTTGTTTGTGCATATTCGCATGTGTTCATGGAAGTTCAATCGTTCATCAATGTATACTCCTAGATAGCGTGTGACTGCTAGTCTTTTTATGTTTGTGTCCCCGATTTTGACTATTGGGTTCCTGCGCAGGATACCTTTTAGCAATGTGTAAGTTGTTTTGTTTCCTGCTATCTTTAATTTATTATCTGTGCACCATTGGGTTATTGTCCTAAGTGTTCCATTGGCTCTTTCTTCTAGCTGGGCACGGTTATTTGCTGAAACTACGACGAGTAGATCATCAGCATAAGCGACAGCTCCATCTGTCAAGATGTGCTCCTCTAGTAACTGTAGGAGCGGTTCTATAACTATGTCCCAGAAGATGGGGCCGCAGATCGACCCTTGTGGACAGCCTTTTGTAATTCGTTTAATCACTTTCTGGTTGTCCATTTGCCAAACGACCGTTCTGTCTCTGCAGTAGTCCATGAAACTATTATACAGAGACTCCGGTACCTGCAGGTGTCTGAGCCTCTTGAACAAGGCCGGCCACCAGAGGTTGTCGAAGGCACCTGAGATGTCTATCATAATTGCAAGTGTGTATTTGGAGGGTGTGTCGTGTACTATTTGAAGTGCTCTGTTAATTGCGTCGTCTATAGATTTCCCTTCCCTGAAGCCGTATTGGTGTGGTGTCAGTCCCCGTAGTGTTCGGTGTGCTTGTAGTCTTTTGCAGAGTAGTTTTTCTTGTACTTTACCGAGTGTATTGATAAGGCAAATTGGTCTGTATGACTTGGGGTCTGATGGGTCTTTGTCTGGAGCCTTTTTTATGATAACCGCCTTCGAGGTCTTCCACACTGCAGGCACACGGCCCAGCCTTAATGCATCGTTTAACAACGTTGTGAGAAACGGGGTGATCTGCGGTGCAATTTGTTTCAGTACCTCGGAGTGGATACCATCCGGTCCAGGCGCCTTTTTGTTTTTGAGTTCTGAGATCGCTGTCGCCACTTCTTCCTGCGCAAATGGACAGGTGACGGTTGGTGTGGTGTATACTGTGCCTACTTCGCGTCTCAGTGCTGCATGTTGTGGTGTGTCTGTGTATGCGATGTCGTCGGGCAGGAGTTTGCTCAGCAGGAACTCCGCTGTGCGTCTCCAGCCCTTAGTCATCTCACCATCCTCCTGTCGCAGCGTTCCCAGAACCAGTGGGCTCTTAATTTTCTCTGTCACGATTTTGTATGGTTCCCCCCAAATGTTTAGTTGTGTTTGTGCTGCTACATGGCTGTTCCAATGGTCTTTCCTGGTCTTATTCAGCTCAAGTTTATATTTATCCTTGGCAAGCCGGTAGTCGTGTAGTCGTAATTGTCTTTCTCTATCTGAAATTGCTCGTTGGTAAAGTTTACGTTTACGTTTTGAGTCTTGTTTGAGTCGTGTTAATTGTGTAGTCCAGGGAATATTTTGGTGTTTTGTCATTCTTTGTGTGGGTATGCAGGTGTTCTGTGTGTGTGTGATGATATCTGTCAGCATGTGTGCTCTGTAATCAACACTGCCGGTGATGTCTTGCGGTATGTGCTCATGTATTTTTTGTCTGACCCTGTCCCAGTCTGTTTTGTCAAATAATAGTCTTTTTGGTAGTGTTTCTGTGTTGACGTTTGGTGTGCCACTTAAGGTTAGTGTGATGATGTTGTGGTCGCTGGCAGTGATCTGGTCATGTACGGTCCAGTCTCGTACGTGGTTGATGGCGGCATTATTAACGAGGGTGATGTCTATGTTTGATGAATGACCGTCGTGTCCAATGTGAGTCGGGTGATTTCCTTCCTTGTTGAGTACGTGTAGTCTGTTTTCTTGGATGATGTCATTTATTATTCTACCTTTGTCGTCAGTTCTGTCTGAATGCCACAGGGTTGATCTGGCATTTATGTCTGCACAGATGAGAAGTTTTTTGTTGCCAGCGTATTGCGCAACATCTCTGATGAGGTCTGCGTATGGTTTGATGCAATGACAGAATTGGGCGTACAGCGACGCGATGATCCAAGTATCCCCCTTGTGTGTGACTTCAACTGTAACTAGGTGCTCGGAACAGAGTTCTGTAATTTTGACTGGATGTATTTCTTTGTTTAGGATTATGACAGATGCCATGCAGCCTGTCCCCTCCGCAACTGTCACCGCACTTGGAGGAAAGTTGGGGATATGCCCTTGTCTAGTGTAGGGCTCCTGTATGCACAGAATGTCACTTTTTAGTTCACGTAGGACCCGTGGGAGCTCCGAATTTACAAGTATACTCCGCATAGCATTAAGCTGTGCTATTAGCAGTTTGGGTGTTTAACTGTGGCGTAGCACTTGCTGCCAGTTTGACTGTAATCGAAGTATGTTCTCCCATGAGCCCTTACGTGATCCTTGTAAAGCTTGTCCATATCGAATGGTTCCTCCCTGCGGGCGCACACCTGCATGAGCAGGTCTAGTAGGCTGTCTGGATCTGTTGGAATATTATCCGTTTTGAGAATCAGTCTATCGGTTTGCTCTGATGTACGGAAACAAACAGATTGGCCGTACGGGTGTAGGGTGCGGATGAGCATCCGCTGTGCCGTCTCTAAGATGTCTCTTTTTTCTAGCCTACTTAATTTTACATTTATATCTAGCTTGTCGTAACTAAAACTATCGGTGTCGATGGCGTGTGTTGGCGTCTCTGCAGCCGTGACGTGTCGTGATGGTGTAGTGGCGTTGTTGTGCATCTCTGCGGGGGGCGCTGGATTGACTTCCTCGTTGGTTGTTGTGGGGGTTTCCTTGGGCGTCGGCATTGAGGTTGTTGGTTGGGAGGCTGCGAAGGTGTTGGTATCATCAGGGGAATGCACTTTCGTATCACTAGGTTTTGACGCAGCCTGCGATTGCCGCGATTGGTCGTAACACGCTTTCACTTTCGGGACTCTCTTAGGCTGTTTGGGTTTCCTATGCGGTTTTAGTTTCCTAAAGGCTGCGATGATTCGTTTGTTTTTTGTGTGTGTTTCGTTTGTGCAGTCTTGATGTGTATCAGATGTGTCGGTTGTTTGTGCCTCCATTCTGCATTGATATGACGTGATTTCGTTCCCACTTGACTGCTCGTCTACGCTACCTGTGACAGACATAACAGCTTTTGGTATGTTATGCGCACTATCGCCTCTGTTGCCAGACCCTCCGCAGACTTTTGTTGCGGTTGTTGCTGCGGCTTTTTGTGTGGCATTCGTGATGTCTGCCGGCGCTGTGGCCTGTTCAAGGTCGGTATTACTGTTTCGAATATCATTGTTATGAACACTACAATCTCTGGCGTAAGGGCAATAATAGACGTCGTCTTCTTCCTCTGTCAATGAGTTAGAGAGAGTTATTTTGCGTTTGATTTGATTACAGTCTGAGGTGTCTGATTTGTTCATGTTTTCCGTTTGGACTCCAGTTGTGCTTGCTTGCGTTACGGTTGTGTTTAGCACCGTTGGGTTCAAGGTCTCACCTTGTATGAATTTGATTGGTTTGATGCGTCCTTCGCATTTTGTAGTGTCGTATGTGCGTCGTTGTGCTGGAGTGGATGGGTGATCTTGAGCGGTTAGCAACGCTGTTTTGTGCAGTTGCTTTGGTTGGTCATGTGTGGTGTGGTTTTCTGGTCTGTCGGTATCAGGATTTGGGGTTATCATGTCTATTCTCAGTAGTTCGTCTTCGAGTTCGTCTATCCTGTTCATAAGGGTCGTCTGGAATGTCATCCAGTACATTATTTGTCTTTTGATTAGTTTGGCGGCTTCTGGTGACATTTGTCCTGTGAGTGTTAGGTCGTCTATGTATTCAGTGATTGCATGATGGCTGTCCTCCAGGTTTGTATTGTGTATCAAGCCTGGAATGTGACCATTGTTGGGGTAGTCGTCAGGTAATAGTTTTTGCCTCTTACGCCAGAGTATTGCACGTAGATGGTTTCTGTGCCTGGTGGATGGTGACTTGTATGATCTTGTTTTTTCAGGGGTTGATTTATGGAGCATGTTGTTTGACTCAGGGGGGTGTTCAGTTGCCATAGTCAGTACTGTCAATTAGTCTATCAAGCAGCTGTTTGTAGGTCTGGCAGACGCCACCCCTGCTCTTATTGCAAATTCGGTTTCTGTTCCTGCAGGGAATGCAGTCGATGGGCTCTGATGCTCGACAGTCCGCGCGTTTGTGGCCCTTTTTGCCACACCTTGAACAGGTCGTACCTGTGTCTGCGCAGGCTTTGGTTGTATGGCCAAGGTCACAACAGTTGTAACACTGGCTCACTGACGTATAGTCTTTGACAGATAGGGATTGGAAGTCTATGTACACCCTTCCTTTTTTGGTGAGGTACCAATAAATTCTTGGTGTGACTTCCAACACTTGGTGGTTGTATCCCTTTCCTTTGGGCCCTGTGCGGAATCTGATTTTCACGTCTTTGTCGAATTCGTCTTTTGTGAAATCGTCACTGAGATTTTGGTCGTATAAACACTCAAGAAATTCTCTATCCGAGATAGTGTCTGTCACTCGATAGACTATCACCAAAGGTTGCCGCTTTCTGGGCCCCTCACACGCGATATTCTCAATATCTTTCGTCTTTTCTATTATTTTCCTACAGTCCTCCTGTGTTGCTGCTTCGACAATCACAGCTGTCTTCGTGTTTCTTATTGACTTAATGTGTAGGTTGTCTCGTCTTGGGTTGATGTTTTTTGTCAACGTTTGTTTTATTGTTTTCGTGTCTTGGTTGTTGGTAGACTTTATGAAGAGAGTGGTTGCCTGCTTGGCTTTTGCCACCTCAATGCGTTTATGTTCTTTGGGTGCGGTGGAGAGTGCCGCAGCGTATGTTAGTGTCTTGGCCTGTTGCTGTGCCTGTTCAGTAACCTTTCCTGTCAGATCCCTAATTTGGTCCCTGAGCTCTTGGTTTATTTCAGCGAGTTTTGTATTGTCTTCCTCGAGTTTGTTGACCTGTTCTGTGAGAGACTCAATTCTAAGGTCCTTAACTGGGTCAGCTGAGTGCTGAAGTTCGCGCAGTAGATCTTTGTTCTGCTCTTGCAGCAGCTCGACCTTTGCTTCTGCTGACGTGAGTTGGAAAGCCAAAGGGAATATTTTATTCCTTATCGTATTCAGTACGCTACTCGATACATGTTTGGCCTTTAATTCCGCCCCAATGTCATTTAATAGCTCGTCAATTGCAGCGATCTTCTGGCTCGGTGACATGACGGCATATTCGTGGGCACCAGACGCCATGCCTATAGGCGATACTTTGCAACTGGTGCTGCTCTGCGCTCTACTAAGCGTCCCTTTCGTGGACTTGGGTGTGGTGTTAGCACCACTTAGTTGGCGTGCTCGATCCAGGATTGCGAATCTGTGTTATAGTTCTTAAAGAGTGACCTTTATTTGGTGTGTATTGCGTATGCGGCACCACATTGTGACACGTAAGTCCCAAAAGCGATACGTCACAGAACGAGGCCGAATGTGGGCTAGGTGGCTTCGCCGGCGATGTCCGATCGACACCGAGCGCCGCGGTCAGCTCCGCACGTCAGCCGACCACGTGGTTCGCGGGACCAGGTGGGGACTGTGAGCTCGCGTAAGCTGCTGACTCCCGCGGTTGGGCGCGGAAACACGAGTCGTGCTTAGCAACACCGGTTTGCTGTGGCCAGCGCAGTTTGGCCTACTTGCGAAACTCACGCGTAGTGCGTGTCAGCTGGCGCACTGCGACCTACTCTCGGGACTTTACGTTCCGTCGCTCGGCGTATCGCTTTACGTTACTCGTAATCAATTTTCTTCACTATCGACAGTTTATGACTTTTACCTATGATATGTCTATAATTCAGAATTATGATCGTTTCATTTCACTGTATGGGTATTGTTCACACTGGTTTCCTTCGTATTAAGCTAGTCTTTTCTGCGAGATTTGCTACCATATGTTAGTCTTCGTTTTTAGTCTAAGTCCGTTATTATCAGTTTTTTATTCGGGACACTTTTGGAAGCTACCCTTCACTGTTCCAACATGTTATTGTGAGTTTGGTGGATATTTCACGTCTAATTACGGAGAAAAATCCTACCATACGTTACTTTGATGATTCGTCACACGGTAACTTTCCTTTCATATTATTTTTAACACTTTCACAGCACTGCGGTTAGTAATGTTAGTAATGTCAAGCGTTCCTAATCGTATTAGTAGTGTTTTTGGATATTAGTTGTAGTGAAATACCTTTGATGAGGTCCGACATTCTGTAAATGTGCCCGCGAAGTCACTAATGCACTATTTCTCTAGTCTAAACACGAGAAAATTTTGTAGGACTGCTTCACTTCACTATTATCCATCACTGATCACTGTTTTTTTCGTTCACTGACGTGATTGTTCCCGAAAGAACCGACAAAAAGACCGTAGTTGCGGGAGCGCGAGCGAGACACGTCCGTACGCGCTCGTACTTTTGGGACATTAAGAAATAGTCCACCAGGATGTAGGGATAAGATAAGTGGCGGAAGTTGCAAAGTATGACTTGTTGATCAAATAACTTAGTTTTTGACTTCCTGCCAGAGGAAGCAGCATGAATCAGACTTCCGCAATGGAAGACACAAACACCAGGGCGATAATACAGCAAGAGAGAGTGTCAGTCATGTGTGGAAAAGACTCGTGTGGAACCAAATTAAGTTGTGTGCAGCTAGAAACGAAAGTGTTGTGTGGAACCGAAGGCGTTCTTGCGCAAGCCGACCAATTAGAAACGAGAGTTTCGTGTGGAACCATAGGCATTCTTGTGCAATCCGATCACTTAGAAATGAAAGGGTCATGTGAAACAAATTAACTCGTGTGCACCCAAGTACATGAGAAACGAAATAAAAGGCCAGGCAGCGGAATAGCCAGAAGCAGAGATTCAGATGCAGATCCAGAGCCAGTGCCGGCAGTTTGGAGATTCCGCAGCGAGACGCCAGCGGGGCCGAGTAGGCCCATAGCAGCCGATACAGCTGATAAAGACTTCAACTACGAGAAGACGGTGATAGACTCTGGTGGACACTCAGGAATTGCAGGTCCAGTAGGATTTTTAGAGTTTCATTGGAACAGTCTTGAACAGAGGCTGTCAGTCTTTGTCTCAATTACTTAGAGAGATTTCAGTGCCAACCAAGAACAAGTGATTGCTTTGTACATGTTTCTTATATGTACCGGCAATTAGTTTTAAAGTAGCAAGTCCGAATAAATAGACTGACTCTTACTAAGGGGTTTATGGTCCAACACCTCACATAAGTATACGTGAGAATAAACTTGATAGAAACTAACCAATCTTTACTGCCTATTGCAGCTCTGTAACCTATTTTCAGGAAACTTATTTGCTTCAAACCAAGGAGATTCTCTCCCTCTCATCTCCGATATAAAGGTTGACAGCAATTTATAACTAACTCATTGTCGTTAACGTCCCGAATGTGCTACGCAGTTCGGACTTACTTCATTTTGGTATAGTGAGGCTGTGCCAGGACGCGACGGCATTTACTTACACGTTCGCACTTAATTATTGGCTCTGCACCGACTGAGTGTGGCGCAACACTGACCTATCCGAACACACAAAATTAAGGGCTCCTGGGCCTACATACGCCACCTCTGTACAGCGTTAATAGCTTAATATGGGCCGCACGGGGTAGCCGTGCGGTCTGGGGCGTCTTGTCACGGTTCGCGCGGTCCCCCCCGTCCGAGGTTCGAGTTCTCCCTCGGGCATGGGTGTGTGTGTTGTTCTTGGCGTAAGTTAGATTAAGTAGTGCGTAAGCCTAGGGACCGATGACCTCAGCAGTTTGGTCCCATAGTCCTTACAACAAATTTCCAAATTTTGCTTCATATGGTTGCACTGTCACATATATCATCCAATTTACGAGGGTACATAGGACAGTGAAGTGATTTTGGAGTGATTCAGACCATTCCCTGCGAATCTCGCAATTTTCACAGACAGTAGTGTACAAACACCGGCTCGCCGTCAGTACCGGCTGGCGGACCAAATTTCGTGTGGAAGGCAGTTAGATTTGTCGCCAGTTGACGCGCCGCTAGAACACAGGCAGCTGGCCGGCGGACAAGTGCGCGTAATCAGGACCGCTGGAGCTGGAATCTTATTTATCGCAGAAGGCGCCAAGTGGAAAGGGGTGCAGCTGTAGGCGGGCGAGGTTGGGGGCGAAAAGTAGAGTGAAGGCAGCGCCGGCGTGGGAGGCGGCGGAAGAGAAAGCTGCCACAATGCTGTGACGTCACGGCGCGTGAGGGGGTGCGGCAAAAAGAGAAAAGCGCGTGTATAATGTTTCTTTACTGTGACAGACGGGAATTAAGCCCGGAGACGCTACAAAGAAACTGCCGGGCGTTCTATGCGGGCGCGCTTCTGCCGCCGCCGCGCTCACAACCGGCTTCTCGTTTAAATAAATCTGAGCATTTAGAAAAGCGAGGAGAAGGGAGATAATCTGAAGGCACGGAAGCCCCCAGAGAGAGAGAGAGGAGAAAAAAAAGTTTCTTCCCACCCACGCCCCTATAGATCTGTGTTGTTGGCGCCCGTACACAATGGCACACACACACACACACACACACACACACACACACACACTTACAAACAAACACCGGGTTACCCCGGCGGAGCGTGGCTTCTAGAATAACGCTGTCCACTTTATACAGGCGGGGCCGCGCCTAAACAGAGCGTGTGCTTAAGGCCTCATTAACAATACGGGCGCTTTAATGCCCGAGATAGCGACAGAAATGCGAGCCTGTCGGCCGCCAGCAAGCGACTGTCTCGTCTGTGGATTAACGAGTAACGATATGGCACGCGGGAGCGCCAGCCGAGAGAGTGCTGTGCGCAGGTAACAATGATAGCCACTTAGGGTCGTGGCCGGGGCTGCTCCCAAAACCGCGCCTCTGGCCCGGTGTAGCGCAACCGAATAATGGCCTCTTTCTGGCCACCAAGACCTTCTGCTGCTGTCGCATACCAAGGCCTGAAGCAGTACAGGCTGTTTATCCGATAGGTACACTGCACATGCCGAGCAAGTACACATCTAAATCAGTATCTACTGGGTGGCGCATGAAAAACCTGGACCGAGTAGAGACTGCTCGCCAGTTATGCACGAATTGTTGTCCGCCACGAACAGATGTAACAACATATTGATAAACACATAATAATTAGATAATAAAAAACTACAAATCAGCTAATGCAAAGTTCTATATTCACTGAATTGATTTTTCCGTTTTACATTCCATTACATAAGGTGCTTGAAATTACCTTCTTGTGCTTCAGTGTGCTTTTGCGCGCGTCCTAACGTCTTAACATACACCTTATGCAACTCTGCCGCATTAGTTCTCTACATTTCGTTACGAATGGTTCAAATGGCTCTGAGCACTATGGGACTTAACATCTGAGGTCATCAGTCCCCTAGACCTAGAACTACTTAAACCTAACTAACCTAAGGACATCACACACATCCATGCCCGAGGCAGGATTCGAACCTGCGACCGTAGCAGTTCCTTACGAATATTGTCCTTCAGATCTTGTAATGTTATTCTTTTATTTGCATACACTTTTCCATTTAGACTGCCCTACATATAGTGTAGAAGACACAAGTTAGGTCCGCCAAATGCGGTAGCCATAGTCTTTTGCTGACATTCCCTTCTTCTGCGAATCTTTCATGAATTCGTAAGATTGACTCGCTTGAACTGTGACAGGTCGCTCCATCCTGTTGAAAGACAGCATATATATGTTCGTTGGGAGGGGGTGGGGGGGGAGGAGGGAGGAGGTCAACTGTGGGTAAAATTAATCAAATATTCGCATGTACACAGCAGTGTTTACTGTTGCGGCCACATGTAGTAAGCGTTGCTTGACGCAGTGGAGAATGGAAAACAGAGGCACGCCGGCGACTGAGGCGTTGCAAAGTAGGCACGCACAGATTGCCTTGTTGACAGCAGCAGTCTGCCAACAGACTGACGCAAGGACGCACACAGACCGAGCGCAGAGCGAAGCCTGGAGAGTGCTCACAAGGGAACCTCCCCATCGCACCCCCCTCAGATTTAGTTATAAGTTGGCACAGTGGATAGGCCTTGAAAAACCGAACACAGATCAACTGAGAAAACAGGAAGAAATTGTGTGGAACTGAAAAAATAAGCAAAATATACAAACTGAGTAGTTCAGGAAAAGATAAGCAATATCAAGGACACACAGACCACAGGAGCGCCGTGGTCTCGTGGTAACGTGAGCAGTTGCGGAGCGAAAGGTTCTTGGTTCAAATCTTACAGCGAGCGAAAATTCTAATTTTTTATTTTCAGTTCATGTGACAAACTCTTATGTTTTCATCACTTTTTTGGGAGTGATTATAACATCCACAAGAAAACCTAAATCGGGCAAGGTAGAAGAATCTTTTTACCCATTCGCCAAGTGTACAAGTTAGGTGGGACGACAACATATTCCTGTCGTGTGACGCACATGCCATCACCAGTGTCGTATAGAATATATCAGATGTGTTTTCCTGTGGAGGAGTCAGTTGACCTATGACCTTGCGATCAAATGTTTTCGGTTCCGATTGGAGAGGCACGTCCTTTCGTCTACCAATCGCACGGTTTTGCGATGCGGTCGCAAAACACAGACACTAAACTTATTACAGTGAACAGAGACGTCAATGAACGAACGGACAGATAATAACTATGCAAAAATAAAGAAAGTAAAATTTTCACTCGTGGGAAGACTGCAGCTGCTCACGCTACCACGGGACCACGGCACTGCTGAGCGCACGTCCTCCTTGATGTTGCCTATGTGTCCCATGGACTACTCAGTTTGTATATTTTGCTTATTTTTTCACAGTTCCACACAACTTCTTCCTGTTTTCTCAATTGATCTGTGTTCAGTTTATCAAGGCCTATCCACTGTGCCAAGTTATAACTAAATCTGAGGGGGGTGCGATGGGGAGGTTCCCTTGCCAGTAAGGGGAAGTGAGGCCAGCACGCTAAGTTACGCTGAAATATACTGCGGGAGTAATAATAAAAAGCTATCACCGGGGCTAAAAAACGTCCTCGTGCCGGATATAAACAATGGAGCGCAGGCAGCAACAGACAGAAGCCATTAGGAAGCAGTTTGGATCTGAGGACGGACGTGGTCCGTGTCCGAATGTTCAATCTTCGTAGGTGACGATTCCGGAAGTCTGTTCCAGCTCGCAGGAGTCATTCGTTTGCCGCCAGATGTCAGCTTCAGCTCTGGGGGTCGGCCCGAGTTCGGTCGGCACCATGACAGACTAACTACAGCGAGAACTTCCAGCAGGACAGGCCGCAGCGCGGTCTTGGTCACAGGCGCCGCCGGGGACTTCACGGCAACCCGGCCCCACGGCGCGTGGAGCGTCCATGACGAGACCTCGCAGACATCGCGACTGATGGCTTCCCAGCCGCCGGTGCAGCAGGCGTCGGCAGCTGACCTCACGGTGACGCGGCTCCGTGGCTGTACCCGTACTGGGGCGCCGCGTGGCAACGAGTTCATCTCAACCACAGGGCATCCTGGATTCAGCGGAGCACTGGTGGGCCCGCATCTCGTGGTCGTGCGGTAGCGTTCTCGCTTCCCACGCCCGGGTTCCCGGGTTCGATTCCCTGCGGGGTCAGGGATTTTCTCTGCCTCGTGATGGCTGGGTGTTGTGTGCTGTCCTTAGGTTAGTTAGGTTTAAGTAGTTCTAAGTTCTAGGGGACTGATGACCATAGATGTTAAGTCCCATAGTGCTCAGAGCCATTTTTAGCACTGGTGGCCTGAGGCTCCCGAGTGCGATCAGCGGCGCGCGTTGCGCGCATTGTCGGAGAACCTACACGGCAGCAGCCAGGCGGAGGGATCCGCAGGGCTGGGCAGCGACGACGAGGGAGAAATTGTAAAGAAAGTTCAATAAATAATTGTAAAACTCGACGCCGTCTCAGTCTTTGGGGCAGCCACTGTGTCTGCTGCTAACAAATGGTGCAGAAGTCGTAACATTACTGTTGTTTCAAAAAATACGGGACCCACAATCCGACTTGCTGTCACGGCACACCACACCTCGATGTTTTCACAGCGAAAAGGTTCCACATGAACCATATAAAAGCTTCTCCAGAACAGGCCGTGAAGGCCCATCGGTACCGACCGGCTGTCGTGTCATCCTCGGCCCTCGTCACTGGATGCGGATATGGAGGGCCATGTGGTCAGCACATCACTCTCCCGGTCATATGTCAGTTTAAAAGACTGGAGTCGCTACTCGTCTCTCAAGTAGCTGCTCAGTTAAGCCGTCGGCACACGGACGGTGCACCCGAACATTGAGAGTTGAGCGTGCCGAGTTTCTTACGTCATAGCGTGGAATAGCACGTTCTGGAATCATTCCGAACGTGCAGGGCAATATCTAGCAGGTCAGATATTCTGGGCGAGCGTCTGAGGGTTGACCAATAAGATGGCACAACGGCACCTATCTCACATGCACGCCATCTCCCTGCAGCATAAAGTTGTGAGGCTCCATACTGCCATTCATATAAAGCCTATACGTATATATGCCGTTTCTGATCACCAGCAAACTGGGAATCACTCGAAAGCCCGTTGTTAACTGTCTGAATTCGTTGCAATAAAATTCGTGGCAAAAGTATTATTATAACTTGCGTGTTGTGAGAGTATGACATTTGAAGGCAATGACACACTGAGGATCCACCAAAAACGCATTGTTCGTGGTACAATTTCTTATAATTAAATTTCAATCAGTAACATAGTTACGATTAAGGCTTTTAGCATGTAGTGACATGGTGGGATTGGGTGAGCGATGTTTGTTGTGAGTTTAGCGTAGTGAGTAGCGTTACTTATCCCCATCGTAATGCGTGACGTGCCGATGTTCACATCTCACTACGTCAATTTTTTTTCCCCTAACATTCGCGTAATAGGGTTCTGATGCATTATTATTAAATATAAGTATATCCTATAGTATTTGATGTTATGTAAATGTAAGTTCACCTTTTTCTTGAGAAGTGAGTTTGTTCGACTGGCTTAATCTACAGAACAGCTTGCGCTACTTGTATAACGACATTTTGCTCCTTTTTCTTATACGTTTCGTAATTAACATGTTGAAAAAATTCTGCTACTGGGTAGGAACAGTGATCAAGTACGAATGACCTTAGGGTTTTAATAAAATGTTTCACTGGTGAAATAATGCTTATATTATGTGGAGAACTACTACTAATTTGTATCACACTGATTGTAATAGAACTTTTATAAGCCTTTGTCCTTACTTATTGGACATGGTACTTTCCTTTTCGTCTTAAAACATGTACATAGATATTGAAGTTTTTATTTGTGTATATTACATATAGAGCTACGTGACTAGCGTATGGGCAGTGGGGGAAATGTGCGTTTTAAAAGAGCTAACGTGGGAATTTACGCGCGCCCGTTGAGTAAACAGAGTGATTTACGAACTAGAAACATCCCTCAACTGCCGCTCGAGTGCGTTGCGATCGCGTATACCACGTTGGGACCCACGTACCGTATGCACAAGTCGCATCGTTCCTGAGCGTTCAGCAGCACGTTGAACTCAACACGCTCAACGTTGACGTTCGGCAGCACGGTCCGTGTGCCGACGGCTTTAGTATCACAAGGACTGAATGCACCCCGCTTGCCAACAGCGCTCGGCACACCGGATGGTCACCCGTCCAAGTGCTAGCCCAGCCCAACAGCGCTTAACTTCGGAGATCTGTTACCACTGCGGCAAGACCGTTACATGATTCTTATAGGGATTGTTTACTGACCAGAAACTTCGCTTCATCACTCGTTAGACACAGTAGCGGATCCAACATTCCACGGTCAATTGCTGGACATGACCACGCACAGTAATTCACACGTTTTGCCTTATCTTCCTCCATCAGTTTGTAGGGCTTCATACCTATATGGTGTAAAACACTCTGACAAGACCTATGCTAAAAGTTCACTTGTTGCGACAATTTACGTGCCGACTTTTTTGGCCTCTGCTAACAGCCATACCGCATTGTTAACACCGGTTCCCGTCAGATCACCGAAGTTAAGCGCTGTCGGGTTGGGCTAGCACTTGGATGGGTGACCGTCCGGTCTGCCGAGCGCTGTTGGCAAGCGGGGTGCTCTCAGACCTTGTGAGGCAAACTGAGGAGCTACTTGATTGAGAAGTAGCGGCTCCGGTCTCGCAAACGGACATACGGCCGGGAGAGTGGTGTGCCGACCACATGCCCCTCCGTATCCGCATCCAGTGGCGCCTATGAGCTGAAGATGACACGGTGGCCGTTCGGTACCGTTGGGCCTTCATGGCCTGTTCGGACTGAGTTTCGATTTTTATTTATTTTTTTGGCCTCTAGATCATTCGCTTTCGAATATCCGCGACCACAACAGCTGTACCACCGGACGGAGCTCGGACGGTCCCTTTAGTACGCCTCTTTGTCACCAGTTCCTTTATACTGTTCTTTGCTAGTATGGAAACGCCAAGAAACTACTTTGCGAAAAAGTGCCGCGTTTCCTTAGATGAACCGGTAGAGACTTACACTTCCAGTATTGGGGTTATTTCCGAGGAGGATGCATCTCGCTAAGATATTTACTTCACACGTCTTAAATAAGCCGCAACGGCTATCGTACTGACAAAACGAAACGTAGTCGCGACAACTTCGAAATAATAGATGACAATTGGCAAGCGACAATGAGCAGTCTAGTACTCAGAGGTGGTTTTTCGTGAACCACCCTGTACATCCATACTCTGCAAACCACTGTGAAATCCATGGCAGACGGAACTTCTCATTGTACCAGTTATTACTGCTTCTTCCCGTTCTGTTCACGTATGGAGCGAGGGAAAATTGACTCATTAAATGCCTCTGTTCCCACCTGTAATTAACCTAATCTTGTAGTAACGATTCCCACGGGAGTGGTAGTTACGGGGTTGAAACATATTCCTAGAGCCATAATTTAAATCCAGTTCTTGACAATTTGCAAGTAGGCATACTCGGGATAGTTTGCATTCATTTTCAAGTGGGTGTCAGTTCAGTTTTGTTCATATCTCTGTGACACTCTCCGTTGGGTCAAACAAACCTGAGACCTTTCCTGTATACGTTCAATATCCACTTTTAGTCCTTATTTGTACGGGAGGACCTTGAGCAATATTCTAAGACCAGGGGATCCATGTAAAACTTTTGCACTTCTATAGTTTTAAATAATGACACTATTTGGAATAAGTATAGTCGTTGGGAAGAGGGTAGCTTAGCCCGAACGACGTGAAATAATAATCATGAAATTTATGATATATCCTTGTACATACATTTCCATGCACATAATTTTAAATAAAATTGTTTACAAGGCATTGCAGTACCACGGTGTAAAAGATATTTGATGTAAGAATGTAATCTTCGTGTACTTTTTGTTTTTCAATATCTTTAAGGGATACAAAATGATATTTTATTTAGTTATCCTTTGAGTAAAGACGAGGTTTGATAAATACAACCCTGCTATTGTAAGCGATTGTCCCGGCGACGCGTCACAGTGATCGCAAACGCAGTTTTCATAGGTAACCGTCTCCTCGTCAATCGAAAAGGCGTGCTTGGATCAGTTGGTGTTAAGTTTATCCTTGGTATTAGCACAGTTTTTCCGGTGTCAATAAATAGGTGATCCGCGCGAAACTTCCGCTCTCTGTGGTTGTAAATAACAACAGTATTTGGAATAAGTGTAGTCGTTCATATAAGGGTAGTGTGACAATGATAAATGTGCTTGTCGCGTTTAGAAAAGCCAACTTGAACGACGGGCAGAGATAACAGATTACTGCATTGGATATTGTCTCTGACAATGCTGTATACAAATTACACTAAAATTGCTACACCACGAAGATGACGTGCTACAGACGCGAAATTTAACCGACAGGAAGAAGAAGCAGTGATACGCAAATGATTAGCTTTTCAGAGCATTCACACAAGGTTGGCGCCGGTGGCAACACCTACAACGTGCTGACATGAGGAAAGTTTCCAACCGATTTCTCAAACACAAACAGCAGTTGACCGGCGTTGCCTGGTGAAACGTTGTTCTGATGCCTCGTGTAAGGAGGATAAATACGTACCATCACGTTTCCGACTTTGATAGAGGTCGGATTGTAGCCTATCGCGATTGCGGTTTATCGTATCGCGAAATTGCTACTCGCGTTGGTCGAAACCCAATGACTGTTAGCAGAATATGGAGTCAGTGGGTTCAGGAGGATAATACGGAACGCCGTGCTGGATCCCAACGGCCTCGTATCACTAGCAGTCGATATGACATCACCTTATCCGCATTGGCTGTAACGCATCGTGCAGCCACGTCTCGACCCCTGAGTCAACAGATGGGGACGTTTGCAAGACAACAACCATCTGCACGAACTATTCGACGACGTTTGAAGCAGCATGGACTATCAGCTCGGAGACCATGGTTGCGGTTACCCTTGACGCTGTATTACAGACAGAAGCGCCTGCGATGGTGTACTCAACGACGAACCTGGGTGCACGAATGTAAAACATCATTTTTTCGGATGAATCCAAGTTCTGTTTACAGCATCATGACGGTCGCATCCGTGTTCGGCGACATCGCGGTGAATGCACATTAGAAGCGTGTATTCGTCATCGCCATACTGGCGTATCCCCTAGCGTGATGGTATGGGATGCAATTGGTTACACGTCTCGGTCACCTCTTGTTCGCATTGACGGCACTTTGAACAATGAACGTTGCATTTCAGATGTGTTACGACCCGTGGCTCTACCCTTCATTCGATCCCTGCGAAACCCTACATTTCCGCAGGATAATGCACCACCGCATGTTGCAGGTCCTGTACGGGCCTTTCTGGATAAGAAAATGTTCGACTGCTGCCCTGGCCAGCACATTTTCCAGATCTCTCACCAATTGAAAACGTTTGGACAATGGTGGCCGAGCAACTGGCTCATCACAATACGCCAGTCACTACTCTTGATGAACTGTGGTATCGTGCTGAAGCTGCATGGGCAGCTGTACCTGTACACGCCATCCAAGCTCTGTTAGACTGAATGCCCAGGCGTATGAAGGCCGTTATAACGGCCGGAGGCGATTGTTCTAGGTACTGATTTCTCAGAATCTATGCACCCAACTTGTGTGAAAATGTAATCACGTGTCAGTTCTAGTATAATATATTTGTCCAATGAATACCCGTTTATCATCTGCATTTCTTCTTGGTGTATCAATTTTAATGGCCAGTAGTGTTTTACAATTTTGCTACCTCGTTGAAGTAAGCATTACAAAAAGATTTTTCAGTGATTGTGATGGTGATGATGACAATGAGGTATATATGGCAATATTGTACATAATTTTTTGATGTTGCGTGCATATATATGAGATGAAATTTAATGACGAGTCAGAGGTGGAAAGAAAGAGAGATATGAAATCTAATGTGTCGTATGAATCGTGATAATGCAGGTGTGGAAATATTGTTCTAAATTTTTTTCTTGGTGTCTGCACGTATGTCAAATGAAATTTAATGACGAAACGATCCAGTAATTACAGACAGAAAAAGGGAGAGGAAATTTACAGTGGTGTCTAAATCGGAGAGATGATAATGATGCAAAAGCGGAAATATTGAGCGCAGTCACTGGAAGCGAAATTAATGATGAGATAGTTCAGCATTCACAGAGGTGGAACGCTATGCTGTGTGTGTGTGTGTGTGTGTGTGTGTGTGTGTGTGTGTGTGATGGCGCCAATTTATGCAATTCAGATGTTAAAATCTTTGAACATGACGCTAAATGATATGAAGCTTACGACTGCATGTCTTGGGGCTTGGCGTCATTTTTATGCAGTTCAAATGAAGCTGGCCTAATTTCGCAGCTACATTGTGATTAGTTGCCTCATTGTAATACCCAAGAAATATCAAGCTGTGACTGGCTGAACTTTAATAATACTCTGAGACTGACTGAAGAGGGGGAGGAGGAAGGAGGAAAGATGGAGAAGGCGTGTCTTCCCAAGTGGTGATGATGAAGCCATTGATTAAAATGATGTCGTCATCGATACGGGTGATGGCGCCGCTGATAAGGAGGGTGGTGCTTATGACGTCATGCATGGAAGGCATGTGGTGGGCACGTGAACGCCCATCATGAGATTACTTCCAAATACAAGTATATGGTGGACGTTACGTAGACACGGGCTCTATTCTTATTATTCACAGAGAAGGAATTTTGTTGTTGGCTGTTTGCAGACCGCAGAGCAAACCCAACAAAAGTGTTTACTGATGAAACGATTGTTACTCGTCAAGGTATTAACAACATCCACAACTTACGTTGGTGATCCAACGAAAACTCACATGTTTTTGTGGAGACACAATTTCAAAAGCGCTTCTCTGCACATATGTGGCGCGCGCGGCGTGATTCACAAATGGTTGATAGGACCTGTCGTGTACGACTTTGTATTACAGGGTGCTATTATCAAAACTTCCTTGAATACGAGTTTATCCTTAGCTTCTATATAGTTTACATTTAGTAACTATTTTTAAACGTGAGGAATGTGTCATATTTTAGGAACATACACTCCTGGAAATTGAAATAAGAACACCGTGAATTCATTGTCCCAGGAAGGGGAAACTTTATTGACACATTCCTGCGGTCAGATACATCACATGATCACACTGACAGAACCACAGGCACATAGACACAGGCAACAGAGCATGCACAATGTCGGCACTAGTACAGTGTATATCCAACTTTCGCAGCAGTGCAGGCTGCTATTCTCCCATGGAGACGATCGTAGAGATGCTGGATGTAGTCCTGTGGAACGGCTTGCCATGCCATTTCCACCTGGCGCCTCAGTTGGACCAGCGTTCGTGCTGGACGTGCAGACCGCGTGAGACGACGCTTCATCCAGTCCCAAACATGCTCAATGGGGGACAGATCCGGAGATCTTGCTGGCCAGGGTAGTTGACTTACACCTTCTAGAGCACGTTGGGTGGCACGGGATACATGCGGACGTGCATTGTCCTGTTGGAACAGCAAGTTCCCTTGCCGGTCTAGGAATGGTAGAACGATGGGTTCGATGACGGTTTGGATGTACCGTGCACTATTCAGTGTCCCCTCGACGATCACCAGTGGTGTACGGCCAGTGTAGGAGATCGCTCCCCACACCATGATGCCGGGTGTTGGCCCTGTGTGCCTCGGTCGTATGCAGTCCTGATTGTGGCGCTCACCTGCACGGCGCCAAACACGCATACGACCATCATTGGCACCAAGGCAGAAGCGACTCTCATCGCTGAAGACGACACGTCTCCATTCGTCCCTCCATTCACGGCTGTCGCGACACCACTGGAGGCGGGCTGCACGATGTTGGGGCGTGAGCGGAAGACGGCCTAACGGTGTGCGGGACCGTAGCCCAGCTTCATGGAGACGGTTGCGAATGGTCCTCGCCGATACCCCAGGAGCAACAGTGTCCCTAATTTGCTGGGAACTGGCGGTGCGGTCCCCTACGGCACTGCGTAGGATCCTACGGTCTTGGCGTGCATCCGTGCGTCGCTGCGGTCCGGTCCCAGGTCGACGGGCACGTGCACCTTCAGCCGACCGCTGGCGACAACATCGATGTACTGTGGAGACCTCAAGCCCCACGTGTTGAGCAATTCGGCGGTACGTCCACCCGGCCTCCCGCATGCCCACTATACGCCCTCGCTCAAAGTCCGTCAACTGCACATACGGTTCACGTCCACGCTGTCGCGGCATGCTACCAGTGTTAAAGACTGCGATGGAGCTCCGTATGTCACGGCAAACTGTCTGACACTGACGGCGGCGGTGCACAAATGCTGCGCAGCTAGCGCCATTCGACGGCCAACACCGCGGTTCCTGGTGTGTCCGCTGTGCCGTGCGTGTGATCATTGCTTGTACAGCCCTCTCGCAGTGTCCGGAGCAAGTATGGTGGGTCTGACACACCGGTGTCAATGTGTTCTTTTTTCCATTTCCAGGAGTGTATAAAAGGTAGTTCATTATACCTCTTCTAGATACGCGACATTTTTATTTTTTATACTATATTCATATACTCTCGGTTGTCCGTAACTGGTGTTTTACTTGCGTCACTGTAACCTTCATTTAATCTATAAATATGCACCCTCTACTGTTATTCCTTTACGTGCTGACTACGCACCCACGTGTGGCTGCTGTAACTTTTTGGTACTCGTAATTTGCTCATTTTATTTCCGCATTTAATGCCCATCTTCTTGTTGTATAAATCTGTTTATTTGTTTTTAGTTTATATTTTCTCATTTTTAGCTTTCATGACGCCTGCAAAGCCGAAACCGGCAATCGGTTTGAATAAAGTATCATGTGACCAAGACCTAGACTTTTTATTATCCAAATAGATATGTAGTCACTGATCCAGAAGGCCTATTTCGCGAAGAATTTTGGCAAAAGCATCACCCTGGTTCTGCAAAAGATTTTTTCAAAGAGATGGAGGTGCGGGCAGTGGTTCAAGGCACGTTCTTATCAGGAGTTCCAACCGGCCTCATGAGAGTACAACATCACAGTCTTTGATTTTGGAAATAAAATTAGTCACTGGGCTAGTGCGGAAGCATGGAGTCCAGGCCACGTGTTCTAACGATCAGAAGAAATAAAATTGTGATAAAGAAAGCCTTACAAAAATGAAGTAAAACTTCTAAATTGCTCTGACGTCGATCGAACGGCTTCAATAGTAGACTCCTTAAACTCTGGAAGCGTCGATAAATATAAATTTCTCCCTGGCCTACACAGGATATTCCTGATTACTCGCAAATTAACACCCATGTTATGCCTCATTCTTTGATTTAATAAATCTGAGAACAATGAACTGAATAAACATTAATTAGCAACATGGAAGACTGGAAGCAACAAAATGAACAAGGAGAATCAGCTTTGTGTGCAATGCTTGCGATTCTGTAGTAATCTGCGCCTCTGCATGGTGAACAATGTGGACTCAATCAGATCTCGGAAAAGAATAACTGAGTCACAAGCACCACCAGAGATGCTAATGTGCACTTTGTACACGATAAAATGCTCTGTTGCGTTCAAGAAAAAGCTGAATCACATCCTTTCGACAACGTTATAGCTTTTCTTAAAAGGCTAACACATATGGCCATGTTTCTCTCCTTTCTCTCATTCTCAATCAGTCAGCCACCACTTTCCTCCTCATTTCTTGCATTCTTTCATGTGCCTCTTTCTCTCTTCCAACCACTATCTCATCTCTGTTGCTGCTAGTTCCCTCAGTTTGTATCTACACTATGTGGTTTGAAGTATCCGGACATCCCCAAAAACATACGTATTTCTTATTAGGTGCATTGTGCTGCCACCTTCTGCCAGGTATTCCATATCAGAGACCTAAGTTGTCATTAGACATCGTGAGAGAGCAGAATGCGGCGCTCCGCGGAACTCACGGACTTCGAACGTGGTCAGGTGACTGGGGGTCACTTTCGTCATACGTCTCTACGCCACATTTCCACACTGCTAAACATACCTAGGTCCACTGTTTCCGATGTGATAGTAAAGTGGAAACATCAATGGATACGTACAGCACAAAAGCATACGGGCCAACTTCGTTTGTTGACTGAGAGAGACCGCCGACAGATGAAGAGGGTCGTAATGTGTAATAGGCAGACCGTCACACAGGATTCCAAAGTGCATGAGGATCCACTGCAAGTACTTTGACAGCTAGGCGGGAGGTGAGAAAACTTGGATTTCATGGTCGAGCGGCTGCTCACAAGCCACACATCACGCCGGTAAATGCCAAACGACGCCTCGCTTGGTGTAAGCAGCGTAAATATTGGACGATTGAACCGTGGAAAAACGTTGTGTCGAGTGGCGAATCACGGTACACAATGTGGCGATCCGACGGCAGGGTGTGAGTATGGCGAATGCCCGGTGAACGTCACCCGCCAGCGTGTGTAGTGCTAACAGTAAAATTCGGAGGCGGTGGTGTTATGGTGTGGTGTTTTTCATGGAGGGGCTTGCACCCCTTGTTGTTTTGCGTGGCACTATCACAGCACAGGCCTACATTGATGTTTTAAGCACCTTCTTGCTTCCCACTGTCGAAGACCAATTCGGAAATGGCGATTGCATCTTTCAACAGGATCGGGCAAATGTTCATAATGCACGGCCTGTGGTGGAATGGTTACAGGACAATAATGTAATGGACTGGCCTGCACAGACTCCTGACCTAAATCCTAAAGAAGACCTTTGGGATGTTTTGAAACGACGACTTTGTGCCAGGCCTCACCGACCGGCATCGATACCTCTTCTTAGTTCAGCACTCTATGGAGAATGGGCTGCCATTCCCCAAGAAACCTTCTAGCACCTGATCGAACGTATGCCTGCGAGAGTGGAAGCTGTCATCAAGGCTAATTGTGGGCCAACACCATACTGAATTCCAGCATTACCGATGATGGCCCCACGAATTTGTAAGTCATTTTCAGCCAGGTGTCCGGGTACTTTTGATCACATAGTGTACATATAGTAAAACTGTCTTAGTTGTTCTACATTTCATGAACTAGTATAAAATATACTTTTGTGTGTAACTAGTACTGCTTTCCACTAGTTACGTTATATTTATTTGTAAGTCTTGTGTCAGATATTAAATTAAGTCTTTTATAACATTTCTGTCGTTATGTGAAAATAATGTGGTGAATGTGCACAGCCTGGTTGGATATTACAGGACCCGATGGTCCTAATCTTGCCATGGTAAGTAAATGAATGAAGAAATAAAATGAATAATCTAGTTGCCACAAGGTTTGAGAAGGAGAGATTTATCAATCTGTGATTTGCGTGTGATTGTGACGTGTGGGGAAAGGAGGGAAGGTAAAATAAGACTTCTTTCAACACTGATCAAAACTTCTCAAGATGATCAAGTTTTAACTACGTGAGAACGTAACACATTTTTGTAAAAGGAGCTGCCGATACTACAGTGACTGCGTAATTTGTGTCACAGACAGGTCACGTGACAGATGTGCGACATGTAGTCTGATTAAAATCATTTATTTGTTGACACTTCATACCTTGAAACTTGGTTTCTTGGATCAGAATAGACACAACAAAGAGTGATTTCACTTGACGTTTTCGAGCAGTGCATGTGTAATCGGTTAAAAGGGACTTCGGCAGCCCATTTAATTCTCATCGGCTCGTGGCATTACTACAACCGTTACCACAACTACACCTGTATTTTACATTGACTACAAATTCTAACTGGGATGAAAATCCTTCCCACCTGGGAGTGGACGCAGTAGTCGTACTTATGATACATATATTGACAATTATCAGCAATGATCAGTTTCAGCGCGTCGTAAACTCTGAAATTTTATATCCTTTCAACCCAGACAATCAGTACATAAGAACATTAGCGTGTGCACTAACAACAAAGAATAAACAGTGTGAGCTTGTCCCTACCGCTGTCGGTTTATAGCTTATGCTACCTGCACTGTTATATCTCGACTTCATATGCTCGCGATCGCTATGCGCAAACTATTAGTAGTACAGGAAAAATGAGCAGGAGCTTTTTGTATGAAATTTAATGTGATTAAATTTTTTACTAGCATCCGGTTTTCCTGGAGACCAAGGTTTTCGAATTATTGAAGAAAACGCGCAAAAGTGATCTTCAAACGCACCTCCACCGCACACTCATCACTCACCAGTCAGGAGTTCCAATATGTTCATTACACTCCCTCCTGGCTGCACAAAATTTCGGACTACACGAACTATTCCCGATATTCGACCGGGTTTGGTCTCTATTCATTGGAGTGTTGCGCTACCAGCATGGTCGGATACTTCGTTAACATTATTAATTTAAACTTGTCCTTGTACAATTGCTTATTTTATACTCTTTAAACTTGCAAATTGTTAGACAAAATTTAGAGAAACGTCAGTGTTACAGTCTGTATTAAGGCCGGTCAATGAAAGTAAAAAAGAGACGAATGTGGTAAATATTCCATGCAGTCACAAATAGTTGTACAATGTGGTAGACAGAAGAGCCATGAACAACATACTAGAAATCCTGACCGGTAGGGGCTGAGTATGGGACTGTGGGTGCGTTTGAAGGTCACTTTCGTACGTGTTTCTCATACAAATCGAAACAACGGCCTCTACCGAAAACGTATCGCAGTACAAAATTGAACTGCATTGAATTTCGTACAAAAAGGCCCTGTTAATTTTTTCTGTAGGACTAATAGTTGACGCGTAGTGAGCGAGAGATGCGATCTCGGGCGTGTTTTATGAAGGCTACGTCTAACATTGCGGGTTGCACAGAACGACAGCGGTATGGAGAGAAGAATCACCCAGTATATCAATACAGCAATAATACGTGGCGACAGGGAGCATCCCATACAAAAACAAACAATGCAAATTAAATAAATGTTTTCAAATCAACGAACTTTACGTCTGCATAAGTTGCTTAAAAAAAAAAAAGTAAGAAAGAAACAGCATTCCGTTTCACTGTACACAATAGCACGCCGACATTTACATCAACATCTAGATACATCATTCATGGAGTGGCGAAATTTGGTCATATCTCATCACTCATCAGGCAGAAAAGGAAGAATAATTTCTCGTCACCTTATTAGTTGATTTCTTGCTGCAGAATCATCACGGCGATCTACCAGATATGTCAGCACCCAGCCTGTTGTCCGATCCAGCCCTTTCGCTGAATTTACAGGGCGCGCGGTGCGGTGTGAAGCCGAGCCGGGCCGAGCGATGACGCGCTGAAATTGCATGGCAACGGACGGTTTGGCTTAACAATGGAACAGCGCGGCGCCCGTTTAGACTGAACGGAGAGATGCCGAGCGGTGCAGTGCGCTGACGCCGATGTAATGGCCAGCTAGCTAGCTGCTGTTTCGTGCTATCGTTATAATGGGCAATTTGTTGCGATGGACGCAATAATGTACGGGAACACCCTGTAATGAGAGATCAGAAGAACAAACACTAGCATAACAAAGACGTGGTGCGTCAAGCTTGGAATGAAGTATCTCAAGTTGTGCAACAGACAGTAAGTGCAAAAAAGCAAAATAAATAAGTATAAAAATATTCCAAATAAGAAGCATAGAGTGTTCAGAATATTATCACATATGAATTATGTATAAATGTTATTATTTTGATAGTTACAGTATTCAATAAATAGTTCTTAAGTTTACATTAATGACTGATGACATTGTCTTTCAACGTATTTTTTGAAGAGGCCTCGTACTCTCATTATCAACCACTGGTTGAGTATAATATGGATAATTTTAAGCAAAACCTACTTTTTCACTCAGCTCAGATGTATGACGTCATATCTTCTGAAGAATGTGTTTTACTGTGATAGGATTTGGCACCTACATTCCGTGATATATGTGCATACCGTGTGAAATATGTACTACAAATAGAGCTAATGGTAAATAAACAGCAAATTAAAACGTCACGCCTGATGCGGCATTTTTAATGCATGGACAGCGAAAATGTAGCAAGCGATAAACTATAACATTTTGTGACGGGTATTAGCGAGAAAAAGTTTCGTGAGGATTTGAAATTATGCATTACGTTCGTTGCAAGTTGTTCCGTGCTCTCATTCTTAAACACTTGAAGAATCTATTATGGCTATTAGTGTGCGAGTAGTTATGTTACCACAAGACATATTCACAGTTTCGACCAGTAATACTTGCTTTTTTTTTTTTTTTGTTTTTTTTTAAACTTTAAACACAAGATTACATCTACCAATGAGTAGATTATGGCTGCACTAGGAACTTTAAATTCGGACAATATCCACGCGAATTATTGATAGTAAATTATTTGAACCTGGAAGCCATTAGATAGGCAAAGTGCAAATGGAACTGTGCACTATGAACGATGATATCCGTTTTATAATACAGGTTGTAAGTTCTCAAAAGTGAAACTCCAGTCTGTTGAACTACGGAAATGAAGTAGATAAATTTTAAAAAATAAATTCAGTTACAATATACATACTTTAATACAACACTGTAGGTGGTGCATCTAATCTTTTTATATGACATAACTGTAATTTTCTTTGTTGGTAAATGAAATTAATGTAAATTAGTTTATCAAGCTTCTCAAAGCATGCCAAAGGAATTACTTACTATACGTGACTAACAAGCGCCGGCCGCTGTGGCCGAGCGGCTCTAGGCGCTTCGGTCTGGAACCGCGCGACCGCTACGGTCGCAGGTTCGAATCCTGCCTCGGGCATGGATGTGTGTGATGTCCTTAGGTTAGTTAGGTTTAAGTAGTTCTAAGTTCTAGGGGACTGATGACCTCAGATCTTAAGTCCCATAGTGCTCAGAGCCATTTGAACCATTTTTTTTTTCTTACCAATGAGCGTGAACAAACAGGTAAACATTGGTGTTAAGCTTCACAACATATGTTTACGAACGAGAGGCACTTCCCCGAGCATTACAGCGATGGACACAGGTGAATTTTAAAATTCTGCAGTGAGAACCATGAGACGTTTTTCGTGTTAGAGGGTCGCGTTGCAGTCATACGAGTAGCGGAATGGGGCGCTCTCGCTGTTATGTACTGCACAAGGTAGTCCACGCAGTGAAAATATGCGAATTATGATTAATCGGGAAGCATTGTCGAAGAGTCACATATAGTGTATATTCTGTGTGTTGCAGAAGCTTGATGACTGATCTTTGTCATTTCTAAACACTGTTTTTGTTGGGTCAGCAACGTGGTAGGACTGGTCTCATGTTTTCGCATTTAATGCTATCAAAATTATTAGAATGGATATAATGCGCTGCAGATCACTATTTACACGTAATCTGAGAACAAAATCGAGAAAGACGGGGAGAAAAAACGTTTTTAATAATACAACGTTTTTTAATGTCACCAGGAAAAACGTAATTAACATTTTTATGTCACCTGAGTCTTTTCTTCATTCTTGTAGAGCAAAGCGATGACAGACCTTGAGCAATGGACTGTTTCGTTCCACCAAACAAGTCTTTGCCTCTAGATGATTTACGTAATGTTTTTATTGGGACGTACAATTCCTGATGCCACAGTGTCGCGAACAAACACGAGACTGCTGTCGACGCTATCTGTCTCCAGATTAAAATTCACCACGCGTGTTTTCTCGTTTTAACTGATTTTGTGCTGTATTTCTACGACGGTAGTAGAGCCTCAAGTTGGCTAGTGAACAATATCATCTATCGTTTATCTCGAGTACTGATTTTATCCCCATCTCAGTCCACTCTCTGCCTAGCCTGCAGCTGTAGAATTATTTTGTTTCGCTACTTAATGCAAGTAAATTTGTTTGGACTTCATACACAAGTACATTTTATTATGAACATGTGAAGATTCGTTACTGCAAAACAGACTTGTTATAATAAAACATTTATGAAAAGAAACCTCGTGGTACACATTTCTATAATCCTGCAACTGATGGGCATGTTGATCATGGACAAATCAAATAATCAGAGAGTTGCAGTAGCAATAGGATGTAGTGTGCGTGTGCAGACAGCTGAAACATTGCGGTATTTTGTGTGCAGCTTCGTAGAGATGCAGGAGATCGCTGCTACGGTTATTTGCGATGACCTGTCCGATCATTGTAGTTGCAATTGCGACCTGGTGTTTCCGAATTCAGCACACTGAAATGCACGGGATGGCCCTTTTCGAATAGAGTATGTGATTGAATCTATAAAATGGCATTGTAAATGCCGTAATACATGTGAACTTGTGCAAAGCTGATGAACTGCACAAATATTTTTCGCTATGAACGCAGCTTCATGACGGGAGAAATGTGGCCCGGGATTTATTTAACCCCAGCAATACTAACGCATCCTCCATAAAGCGCATTACCAATGGGGGAGGAGAGAGAGAAACGTAAAAAAATAAAATTCGGTAATTTTTGTTGACTTATATTAACAAAATACTCTTTAAAGAGCTACTGATGTGTAAGTAGGGTCCAGAATCTGAGGTACTTTACACCCACGTAAAAAAAAAGACATGACAAAAAAATGGTTCAAATGGCTCTGAGCACTATGGGACTTAACATCTGTGGTCATCAGTACCCTAGAACTTAGAACTACTTAAACCTAACTAGCCTAAGGACACCACACACATCCATGCCCGAGGCAGGATTCGAATCTGCGACCGTAGCGGTCGCGCGGTTCCAGACTGTAGCGCCTAGACCCGCTCGGCCACTCCGGTCGGCTGCTGTAAATCATGACGTCATCAGAAGGGCAGACATAAACCACTCTATGAAATTCAATCTGCGTAAAAGCAGGTGCCACAACAACTCGCAATCAAACATTCAACCTAACTTAGACCCCGGGCTACACTACACATCAGAATGTCACTACTACTAAGATTGCGTTCTCGCATTCGTTAGCTTCGCCAACTCACAACCAGTCTAAGCTGGATCTCGAGCTACTGGACAGATCAGTATGTCACCATAACCTACACTCGAGAAAAAACTATAGAAATGAAATAAATATTGTTAGTGTTCCTTTCCAACTCTGTTTGTGCACGTATGACGTCACACGATACATCGTCAGTACTTAATGAGTCAAAGCCGAAGTTCGGGGTCCGTAGATGTAGTCCACCTAAGTTCTATGCTAATACGCAGTTCCTTTTCTATCCAGTGTGCTTTAATTCTATGTTTCTTTGATGATTACAGTTTGTGTTAACGTCATTTAAAACGACTTAGTTCCATAGCCTCCTTTCCCAGATCCGGTCATTATTAGACAATTACTAAGAATCTGGAAAACGACTCACGACGCCGGGGCGATAGCTCTTATCGTCTTATCTGTATATAAAAAAAGAGCCTCCTGATCGAGGGTGATCCTTTTGCTGACGCCAGCAGAAGACCAGTGAGACGAATAGCTGCTATTTCCGCGAACAGTAATTACGGAGGACTTGGTAACTTTGATCTCTCCCTCAGTCTGTTGAGAAACGGACGCGGCGCACAAAAGAAACGAAAGGATTCTACCATCGCCAAACGAGAAGTCGTGACATTGTGCTCGAGCAATAATTACACGCATTTTCTTCGAAGTTCCGCGGCCTGCTACAAAAAAAAAAAAAAAAAAAAAAAAAAAAAAAAAAAAAAAATGGGAAAAAAGTGCTCGTTAATTTCGAGAACATGAGTTGACAAATCTAAGGAACCGCTCATAATTACACGCGATTATCCGCTCCACGCTGCGACACAGGTCTGTTAATGTCTCAGGCGGTTATTATACGTGATTGCATAGGCGAACAGATATAATTGCATTGTACGACATTCTTAATAAGCAAAAATTCCGCTCATCACGGTCACCCTCGACTTGGTTATTTTATGCTGGGTGCCCTTCCTCCCCCTCTCCCCCCATACCCCATCCCCACCCCCTACTCACCTCCTCCTGCGCTTCCTTATTAACTTTTTCCCTACCGCGTGTCGCACTCTGTTCCAGTGATTTCAGATGGCAGCCATCTGCAGGGACAAAGAGTGGCGTCCGTTTATGAAAAGGAGACGGGATGTGGTCATGACGGACACGCTCGACGGGGCCCAAATGAGGACACTTGAATGAGAGGAAGTGGGCTAGCGCTCCGCTTTTAATTACTGCATGCTGTCTGCGGTTCCCTCAGGAGACGGCGGGGGAGGCACGGCATTCAGCGACACATGTCGCGAGTACAAAAGTCAACAGCCGGTCGACGCTTGCTGGAGACGTGCAGGGTCTTAAGGTAGCACTGCGGCAGACGTAAGGGGTCCTTACAACATCGTCCGCGTACCCCTTCTTAACATTAAAGCAGATGTCAGAAAGTGGGACTTGTTTTCGTTGTGGCGAGTTTCCCTCAATTTCAAAAATACACTGACGGGAAAACAAATTGAAACACCGACAAGGCGTTGTGCAACATAAACGAAAGTTGGTAGGTGTGTTTCTAAATCTAAAAGATAATTTCTATTAAACTTATCACCAGTCACGAAGAGGATATTGCAGTGGCGGTGGTATTCTGATGACGATGCACTGCGGCGACCACGGCCGTTACTAAACACCTCACATGAATTTGCAATTGGAAATAATGACTACCATCAGCTGTAGGATGGAATGACGACAGTGAAAATTTGTGCTGAGCCGGGACTCGAAACCGCATTCCCCGCTTATCGATAGCGGTCGCCTTACCATTTTTTGTTTGTTTGTTCATTTCATTTTGTTCTATATTGTTCGTTCGTTGAATTTGTTGGGGGCGGACGTCCAATGACACCCGTTGACGTTCTTCGCTGATCCATTCACTCAGTTTTTTTTACACTACTGGCCATCAAAATTGCTACACCAAGGAGAAATGCGGATGATAAACAGGTATTCATTGGACAAATATATTATACCAGAACTAACATGTGGTTACATTTTCACGCAATTTGCGTGCATAGATCCTGAGAAATCAGTACCCAGAACAACCACCTCTGGCTGTAATAACGGCCTTGATACCCTGGGCAAAGAGTCAAACAGAGTTTGGATGGCGTGTACAGGTACAGCTCCCGATGCAGCTTCAACACGATACCACAGTTCATAAAGAATAGTGACTGGCGTATTGTGACGAGCCAGTTGCTCGGCCACCATTGACCAGACGTTTTCAATTGGTGAGAGATGTGCTGGCCAGGGCAGCAGTCGAACATTTTCTGTATCCAGAAAGGCCCGTACAGGACCTACAACATGCGTTCGTGCATTATCCTGCTGAAATGTAGGGTTTCGCAGGGATCGAATGAAGGGTAGAGCCACGGGTCGTAACACATCTGAAATGTAACGCCCACTGTTCAAAGTGCCGTCAATGCGAACAAGAGGTTACCGAGACGTGTAACCAATAGCACCTCATACCATCACGCCGGGTAATACACCAGTATGGCGATGACGAATACACGCTTACAATGTGCGTTCACCGAGATGTCGCCAAAATCGGATGCGACCGTCATGATGCTGTAAACAGAACCTAGATTCATCCGAAGAAATGACGTTTTTCCATTCGTGCACCCAGGTTCGTCGTTGAGTACACGCTCCTGTCTGTGATGCAGCGTCAAGGGTAACCGCAGCCATGGTCTCCGAGCTGATAGTCCATGCTGTCCATGCTGGTGCAAACGTCGTCGTACTGTTCATGCAGATGGTTGTTGACTTGCAAACGTCCCCATCTGTTGACTCAGGGATCGAGACGTGGCTGCATGATCCGTTACAGCCATGTGGATAAGATGCCTGTCATCTCGACTGCTAGTGATACGAGTCCGTTGGGATCCAGCACGGCGTTCCGTATTACCCTCCTGAACCCACCCATTCCATATTCTGCTAACATCATTGGATCTCGACCAACGCGAGCAGCAACGTCGCGATACGATAAACCGCAATCGCGATAGGCTACAATCCTTTTTCAAAGTCGGAAACGTGATGGTACGCATTTCTCCTCCTTACGTGAGGCATTACAACAACATTTCACCAGGCAACGCCGGTCAACTGATGTTTGTGAAATCGGTTGGGAACTTTCCTCATGTCAGCACGTTGTAGGTGTCGCCACTAGCGCCAACCTTGTGTGAATGCTCTGAAAAGCTAATCATTTGCTTATCACAGCATCTTCTTCCTGTCGGTTAAATTTCGCGTCTGTAGCACGTCATCTTCGTGGTGTAGCAATTTTAATGGCCAGTAGGGTATTATTACAGACGGTAGCTAACCCTATGACCGAACACGCTGAGCTACCCTGCCGGCAGCCATTTGGCTATCCGTGAACGACTCACGGCCAGACTGAAACTTCCATATGTAGTCAACCACACGTCCACCAAATCCGAGTTCGTGTCCCGGTACGGCACAAATTTTCCTTGTCGTCATTACATTCTACAGCTGACGGTAATCATTACTCGCAGTTGCGAATTCCAATGGTAAGTCACGTAAGAGGCTCGCTTGTAGCGCCACTGTAGGAATGCAATTATAGTTTTCTTTAAACACACGCTGTAACGGTCGTGAGGGTTACTTATTTCTAAACTTGAACGTGGTAACTTGACAGTGAAGAATGCCTTTAAGACGAAAAAGACGCTATTATCAGCACCCCACGCTGAGATAGGAGTTCCGCAGGGCTCAGTTCTTGGCCCCATATTATACTCGCTGTACACCAACGACGCGCCAAAGTTGGCAGGTGTTGAGATAGCGCTGTATGCCGATGACACGGCGGTTTACAGGAGTAGCAGTAACCTCAATTTCAAAGCAAGAAAGCAACAGGAGCACTTGGACGAAATCGTGAAGTGGTGTAACATATGGAAAAGAAAGATCAATCCTGATGTTTACGAGGAAGTTCACCCCCCCCCCCCCCCGCCTCGCCCCCCCCCCCCCCGAAATATACGGATTCAGTAGCTGACAAGGAAATGGAGTGGAGCAACTCAGCTACATATCTCGCCCTTGTACTAGACAAACGCTTAACCTTCGCAAAGCAGATAGACAGATCCAGAGGTAGATGTTACGCTGCTCTTATCCAATTATACCCACTCTTAAAAGGTGGAGGACTTTGCATAGAAACGAAACTAAGACCATTCATGTCAGTTATCCTCCAAAGTATTTTATATGGATCGGAAGTTTGGTCTATGGCAGCAGACCGACATCTACAAAAAATTCAGAGATTCCAAAACGGAATCCTACGCGTCATCGCCGATGCAGACCGCTACACACGAAACACACAAATTAAGGACCTCTTAGAAGAACCATCCATCTACACCTACATTAAAAGAAAATCAGAAAAACTCTATGAAAAGCCACCACCTTCTAGCGTTAAAAGGTTTATTTTTTTTTTATTTTTTTTTTTTTTTTTTTTTTTTTGCTTTTCGTATTTAACCAAATATAACATTGATGATGATAATTTATGGCAATGTTTGCCGACAAGATAAAGAATGCAAACTTTTAACACTAGATTGCGTACTCACGGCAGTTCTCCTTGGCCGTTTTTTTTTTTTTTTTGGTACGACTTGGAAAGAGAGAAAAATTAATGAGTGATCGACGATGCGTCGGTTCTCGATTGTGTTCAGGAGACGTACAGATTGATTGCGTGAAAATAGTTTCTCAAATGACCTCTTAACCCGGATTGCTTTCACGTAATCAGACTCTTCAATGAAATTACCTAAGGGACCTATTTGAATAATAAAAAAAAATGCAAAACAGTGAAATTTTGTAAAAAAATTGTCAGATCGGAAACTGAACACATTAATGGTCTCCCAAATACTATCGAGACACCGCGATAAAGAGCGAACCTGTAACAAAGTTCATTTAAACATAAACATTATTTGTGGTTAATTTAAAGGAAAGAATAAGCATAGATTTTCTGTACAGTGAAGCATCAATATATTCTCAAAGAACAAAGGCGTTAAAATACAAACATTAACAAATTTACAATGAATACAAAACTTACTTTTTTATGTTTTTCTCATACATGGAGCAGTCCAACAATCGCTGCTTTTGTATGTGTGATATTTTGTAAAAATTAAATGTCCTGGCGTGCGCGTAAGTATTTTTTATCGTCACAAGGTTTACAAAAGCGTTTTCTTTCTTGATGATAACGTGGTTTTTCACACTAAATGAAATATAACTTGTAGCAGTGCTACACAACACGTCTCAACAAGTCGGCAACCAAACATCAAAGGTAATGAAGTACATGTTAACATATCGGCGACCAGAAGTACAACTAACTATAAAGACTCTAGAATTTTCCTAACAAATGATAAATTGTTCTTTCTTCTGTTTCGCAGCTTTTTGCTATCAAGCGCTGCGGCAATGATTTTAAATATCTGCGCCCAGCGAGTCATAGTGTTTAAAAGTACCTTTTAAACGCTGGCCGCGCGTCTTGGTATAGGCGCACGTTATAAACAGATTTCGTTTCTTTACTCTCGCGTTGTCATGCTTAGTATCATTACAAACTACAGCTCGATGGCTGTCCTTTTCTCGTATGCAAAATGTCTGAAATCCAATAATATCACAACCACGACCCACCAGCTAATTCAACAGTTGGGAACCCATTATCCAGATGCTTCAGAGAAGCGACCGATCTCAACATTAACCCGAGAATTTAGGGCGTAACAGCTACAGACAAAACAGCCATACATGGAAACAAAATTTAGATAAAATACAAAAGCTATTCTTCTAAATATCATTCAGCCATATTAAAAGTCAGACGGGCAAAGCCCTGTCGTGCTTCGGTGGAATTTAAATATAGATAGGCAATCAGCACCCCACTGAACTTAAACGAAGTCGTGTAATACGGCTACGAGAATCTGGGTGTTGCTTCTACGATATTGTAGAAAGAGCTGAGAGAGCTGTGGCCACTGTACATGATTGCTGGCATCGGTGGTCACAAGAATGTACGGTCGCAGGCAGACTGGGTTCGAAACGGCGATGTGGCACTACCGAGGCATACAGCTCTGTCGCATTTTACTGCGTCTGCAGCACAATTTGAGCAGCGGTTGGCACCACAGTGACACAACGAAATGTTGCAAATCGGTTACTTCAAGGACAGCTCTGAGGCAGACTTCCTGTAGCGTGTGTGCCACTAACCCCAATCCCAAGCCATTAGCGACTTCAGTCGTGTCAAACGAGAGCTCGTTTGTTGTCAGGATGGAGGTCCGTTGTGTTTCCTGATGAAAGCTGGTTCTGTCTCGGTGCCGGTGATGGCCCTGTGTTGCTCACAAGGGAACCTCCCCATCGCACCCCCCTCAGATTTAGTTATAAGTTGGCACAGTGGATAGGCCTTGAAAAACTGAACACAGATCAATCGAGAAAACAGGAAGAAGTTGTGTGGAACTATGAAAAAATAAGCAAAATATACCAACTGAGTAGTCCATACGTATGATATACAACAACAAGGCTCACGTGAGCCCAGGAGCGCCGTGGTCCCGTGGTTAGCGTAAGCAGCTGCGGACCGAGAGGCCCTTGGTTCAAACCTACCCTTGGGTGAAAAGTGAAAGTTATTATTTTCAGTTTATGTAACAAACGATTATATTTTCATCAATTTTTGGGAGTGATTATCAAATCCACAAGAAAATCTAAATCGGGCAAGGTAGAAGAATCTTTTTAGCCATTCGCCAAGTGTACAAGTTAGGTGGGTAGACAACATATTCCTGTCATTTGACACACATGCCGTCACCAGTGTCGTATAGAATATATCAGACGTGTTTTCCTGTGGAGGAATCCGTTGACCTATAACCTTGCGATCAAATGTTTTCGGTTCCCATTGGAGAGGCACGTCCTTTCGTCTACTAATCGCACGGTTTTGCGGTACGGTCGCAAAACACAGACACTAAACTTATTACAGTGAACAGAGACATCAATGAACGAACGGACAGATCATAACTTTGCGAAAATAAAGATACTAAAATTTCCAGTCGAGGTAAGACTTGAACCTACGACCTCTCATTTCGCAGCTACTCACGCTAAGCACGGGACCACGGCGCTCCTTGAGTCCTATACTCATTGATGTTGCATATCTTCGCATGGACTACTCATTTTGTATATTTTACTATTTTTTTTCATAGTTCCTCACAACTTCTTCCTGTTTTCTCGATTGATCTGTGTTTAGTTTTTCAAGGCCTATCCACTGTGCCAACTTATAACTAAATCTGAGGGGGGTGCGATGGGGAGGTTCCCTTGTCACAAGGGGGCGAGTTTAGGATCTGCAACCAAACTGTATGCCTGCTAGACACACTGGACCTGCTCCTGGAGTTGTGGTCTGGGATGCGATTTCGTATGACAGCAGGAGCACCCTGACTGCAAATTTGTACGTCAGTATGGTAATTCGAACTCTCATGCTGCCAATCATGAACAGCATTCCCGAGGGTGTATTCCAACAGTTTAACGATCGCCTACATACTGCTGTTGCAACCCAACATGTTCTACTGAGTACCGACATGGTGCCTTGGCTTGCTCGATCACCAGATGTGTCTACAATCCACCACACATGGGACAGCATGGTAGGACAACTGCAGCGTCATCCACACACAGCATTAACCGTGCGCTTATTGACAGACCAAGTGCAACAGCAAAAAATTACATCCGACACCTGAACAATACATTCCATGAACGTTTGCATACTTGTATTGACCATTCTGGCGGTTACACTAGTTATCGACTTACCAGCATTTCACATTTGCAATGGCTAATCTCGCGCTTATGTTAACCTGTGATCTTGAGATGTTTATCACATAAAGATGTTACTTAGACAAATGTATTCTCTAAATTACATTACTCTACACTAATTATTTTTTGGCGTTGCAACTTTTTTCAGTATTGCAAATATCATTTTCTGACCACGCCTTTGTGCTCTTCATATCCACTATTGTGAACGTCGTGGTTATTAGCCAGCAGCTCTGGATGGGGGCTATATTCAGGGAGGGAATGATGGGCATTTCCCTAATACACCAAAATCTAATTGTCTCCGAATGCTAGCTGATCTCAAGGACATACAATATTCTATTGATGGCCAGTATTTCCGAACATTAACTGGAAAGAAACTTATGAATATTCTAGTAGGTAGCCCTGTTAGGCGGTTAGCAGGGATTGGTCAGTGAAAATGCCTATAAAAACGAGAGCGAGAAAAAAAGAATCCAAACCGCATCCAGTCCCAAATCGTCATTTTTATTTCAGTATGCGATACATTTAGAGACCTAAGGTCTCATCTTCCGGTAAATGATCAGTCCACGTCTCTGTTTTGAATTTAGGTTACTTCTAGCACTGTCAGTCCTTGCAATACCAACACATTTTCAATGACATGCAGCACCAAGAGGGAGGGCACTTTATGCCCAGAGAAAAACAGAGGTCGTTAATTGTTGTTGATTTATATTAAGAACATTCGTTTTAAACAGGTAATGATGTGTAAGTAATTTCCAGAACATGAGAATATCTCTTTGCAAACTCTTACAAATACCAATGCACTTTCAGTAGCTTTTTGTACTACAGAGGAGTATTTACTCCATAATCACCACAAAACTAAAAAAAATGCAAATTTCGTCAATTGCTTCTCACTTTTACTCATAATATAATTTTTAAGAAGATGTCGGTATTTAAGTAGCAACTGAACGTGGAAGTATGGAGTATGAGATTCGTTGTGAAAAATGACGTCTAATACTAAAAATTAAATTTTTGGTTTTAGGTTTAACTGAGAATTTTAAAACATTCGTCGAATCTGGTAGATGACTCCATTAAAAACAATAACTATATGTTTCATATTTTAAAAATATAACGCACCTGATTAGACTGCAATATTTTCAAAAGGTGGGCGGTTCTCCCCCTCCCATTTTGGTATTGCGGGCATCAAATGTACATAAGTATACTACATGGTGCCACATTATGATTACCATTGATACCCGTTAGTCGGCCAGGGTGGCCGAGCGGTTTTAGGCGCTGCGGTCTGGAACCGCGCGACCGCTACGGACGCAGGTTCGAATGCTGCCTCGGGCATGGATGTGTGTAATGTCCTTAAGGTTAGTTAGGTTTAAGTAGTTCTAAGTTCTAGGGGACTGATGACCTCAGAAGTTAAGTCCCATAGTGCTCAGAGCCATTTGAACCATTTGATACTCGTTATGTCAGCACAGGTTGAGTAGATGTACACTGATAGAAACAGAATCGCAACACCAAAAAATAATGAAATTTCGGGAATGCATTTGTCTAGGCAACATATTTAAATGATCAACGTTGCAAGATCACACGTTAATGTAAGACCGATATAAGGCATTGCAAATGTGAAATGCTGCTACATTAATAACCGGCGTAGCAGTCAGAATGTTGAATGCCAGCATGAAAACGTTCATGGCATGCATTGTACAAGTGTCGGATGTAGGTTTGTGGAATGGAGTTACATGCCGGTTGCACTTGGTCGGTCGATACAGACAGTTAACGCTGTTTGTGGATGACGCTGGGGTTGTCGTTCGATGATGTCCCATATGTGCTCGATTGGAGACAGATAATGAATCATCCTCCTCTAACATCAACATTTTTTTGTAGAGATAACCGATATCATGTATACTATCGATTTTTGCATAGGTTAAAATTATCTCAGCTGTTTCACTAAAAGACTTCACATGATTTTGTATACGATGTACACTGCTGGCCACCGTAAATGCAACACCCTGAAGGAAGCATCCGAATCAAGTGAAATTTACACCATGGGTTTGCAGCGATGAGATATGCAACTGATTAGAATTTCAGCGCAGACGCACATCACGCGCGCCTGTGGCGCCACCTCATAGCGCCATTTAAGGCTTGGCGATTTCGACGAGTGTACGTTTGGCACGTGTGTTTACCTTGTGGTTGTTTCACAAGACGATCAGTTATGCCTCGTAGACAACAGCGAACATCGTTTGATCAAGTATCCGAGTTCGACAGAGGAAGGATAGTGGCTTACCGAGATTGTGGATTATCATACAGAGAAATCGCTAGTCGTGTTGGACGAAACCAAACAACTGTAATGCGGATATGTGACCGTTGGATGCAGGAGGGTACGACGGACCGACGTGGTCGATCGCATTCACCTCGGTGCTCCACTGCACGTGCTGATAGACAAATTGTGCGCATGGCAATGACGGATCGCTCAGTCACATCCCGAACCATAGCACAGCACATTGCGTCTGTAACGCATCATCCAGTGTCTGCGCGTACCATTCGACGCCGTTTACAGCAGAGTGGTCTGTCCGCAAGACGTCCATTGCTTCGTCTACCATTGACGCAGAACCACAGACGTCTCCGTCGCCAATGGTGTGATGACAGACGGATGTGGACGGCAGAATGGAATGACGTTGTCTTTACTGACGAGGCACGCTTCTGTCTGCAGCACCACGATGGTCGGATTCGAGTGTGGAGACACCGTGGAGAGAGGATGCTGGACAGCTGCATTATGCACCGCCACACTGGTCTTGCACCGGGTATTATGGTATGGGGCGGCATTGGATATTACTCTCGCACGCCTCTAGTACTCATTGCCGGTACTTTAAATAGCCGGCGCTACATATCCGAGGTGCTGGAGCCAGTTGTCCATCCTTACCTTCAGGGCTCGGCCACAGCCATATTTCAACAGGATAATGCGCGACCACACGTGGCACGCATTGTCCAAAGGTTCTTCGTCAATAACCAGATTGAACTGATTCCCTGGCGGGCTCGCTCTCCGGATCTTTCGCCGATAGAAAACATGTGGTCCGTGGTTGCTCAACGAGTGACGCAAATTACATCCCCAGCTGCCACACCAGATGATCTTTGGCAACGTGTGGAAGCTGCTTGGGCTGCTGTACCCCAGGAACACATCCAACGTCTCTTTGACTCAATGCCGAGACGTGTGGCAGCGGTGATCTCCAACAATGGCGGCTACTCTGGCTACTGATTCTGGCAGGAACCACATGTCACAGACGTCTGTAAACGTAATCATTTGATACTTGGTCAACATGTTATCTACAAAATAAATCTTGTTGTGCTACCTCTTGCCTTTCTTGGTGTTGCATTTACGGTGACCAGCAGTGTATTTCAGGCTAAAATGTATAAAAAAGAAATTGTGTAAGTAGGCTGTTTACGTTTTTATGTTGGTAACGCCACGTGGCGCTCTATGTGAAAATCACTGACTCTCTTCATACGCCAGTCTAATAGTGTCAGGTGAGCAGACACCATTACTTCGAAGATGATCGTCTCTAATCCAGGACGACACACGCAGGTCACTCCGTTGTGTAGTTTCAGCAACACGGCTGTTGTTGAATCAGGTGGCTTCAATTAGCAAAGTGCCCCTTAATAGTGTTCCATATTCATCATATATATATATATATATATATATATATATATATATATATATATATATATGAGTTCATGATATCCAATATTACAAATTTATTCTTTCTGATGGACACACATCCACATCATCCGCTCTCAAAATTCTGCCATTTCTCTCCCTACATCCACTACTGCTGGCGGCTCACCTCCAACTGCGCAACTCTATGCGCTGTTCACATCCAACTGCCCAACACCACAATGGCAAATATTCCAACAATGCAAACCAGCCACAGACTGCACACAGCACAGTCAGTGATTTTCATATAGAGCGCTACGTGGCGTTACCAACATAAAAACCTAAACAGCCTACTTACAATTGATGTGTTACAATCTATGTGTACTAACAGTTAAAATTACGCTTCTTTTAAGTATTACAAAATTTCCTATTATTAATTGCACAATAAAACACTAATTATTAAATTTGTTTCTGGATTTATTTATGAAATAATGATATAATTTGGTAAAGATTCTTCTGCTGTCGAGGAAGTTTGTAAACTATTTTGCTTTGTAATCTCTTTGGAAATTGTGAGTTTGGCATAATGTAAGTAGCAGTGGGCATGCCTCAGATGGAAGTAGACGTTTCTACGAGTTTATCACCAACAATGTAATTATTTGTTTATTGAGTGTGGAAATAATATAGTCGGTGTGATTAGAAGAACGGAATAAAGTAAAAAGATATTCATAGCAACAGGCAACTTTTCTTCAGTTATTTCGTCTTCAAGAACCTGCAACGTCAAATCAAAATTTTCAGCAGCAAGAATATTCCCCCTTGAAACAACAATATTTTGAGCCAGCAACAACAACAACAACAACGAGATAATCAAGATAAGTAAAGAAAAAGTTTTTCTTTAGATATCTTACTCGTTTCGAATTTTTCAAAATTTGTGCAAAGAATGAGAACTTTAATCGTTTTGTCTGGGAGGGTAGATTGCAAACTGTCATGAGCATTAGTTAGCTTTGAGATTGGACATGGTGAGTTGATATTAGCCAAGAATGCTTTTAAGACGACAAAGAAGGCATTACCAACAACTCCGTGAGTTTGAACGAGGTCGTGTAATAGAATTACGAGAAGCTGAATGCTCCTTCTTCGATACTGCTTAAAGACTTTATAGGAATTTATCACTGTGCATGACTGTTGCCGGCGGTGGCCACGAGAATTGACGGTCGCCAGATGACCAGGCTCCGGACGAACACGTGGCACTACCGACAGGAAAGACAATCGTGTTCGGCGTTTGGCTCTGGCTCATCGTACTGCATCTGCGATAGTAATTGAGCCGCGGTTGACACCATAGTGACTTAAGAAATGCAGGTCTTCCGGTCCAGATGGTATACCAATCAGGTTCCTTTCAAATGGTTCAAATGGCTCTGAGCACTATGGGACTTAACTTCTAAGGTCATCAGTTCCCTAGAACTTAGAACTAATTAAACCTAACTAACCTAAGGACACCACACACATCCATGCCCGAAGCAGGATTCGAACCTGCGACCGTAGCGGTCGCGCGGTTCCAGACTGTAGCGCCTAGAACTGCTCGGCCACCCTGGCCGGCTTCAGGTTCCTTTCAGAGTATGCAGACACAATAGCGCCTTTCTTAGCAATCATATACAACCGCTCACTTGACTAAAGGTCTGCTCCTAAAGACTGGAAAGTAGCACAGGTCACACCAATATTCAAGAAAGGAAATAGGAGTAACTCATTGAATTACAGACCCATATCACTGACCTCAATTAGCAGTAGGATTTTGGAGCATATACTGTACTCGAACATTTTGAATCACCTTGAAGAAATTGACTTATTCATACATAACCAACACGGATTCAGAAAATATGGTTCTTGTGCAACACAGCTAGCTCTTTATTCCCATGAAGTAATGAGTGCTGTCGACAAGGGACCTCAGATCGATTCCATATTCCTAGATTTCCAGAAGGCTTTTGATAACGTTCCTCACAAGCGACTATTAATCAAATTGCGTGTATATGGAGTATCGTCTCAGTTGTGTGACTGGATTCGTGATTTCCTCTCAGAAAGGTCACATCTCCTAGTGATAGACGGTAAATCATCGAGTAGACATGAAGTGATATCTGGCGTTCCGCAAGGTAGTGTCATAGGCCCTCTGCTGTTCCTGATTTACATAAATGATCTAGGTGGTAATCTGAGCAGCCTCCTTAGATTGTTTGCAGATGACGCTGTAATTTACCGTCTAGTGAAATCATCAGACGATGAATTAAAATTACAAAATGATCTAGAGAGAATTTCTGTACGGGGCGAAAAGTGGCAATTGGCACTAAACAAAGAAAAGTGCGAGGTCATCCACATGGATACTAAAAGAAATCCGATAAATTTTGGATATACGATAAATCGCACGAATCTAAGGACTGTCAGTTCGACTAAATACCTAGGAATTACAATTACGAGCAATTTAAATTGAAAAGACCACATAGATAATATTGTGGGGAAGGCGAAACAAAGACTGCGCTTTGTTGGCATTTCACTTAGAAGATGCGACAAACTAACTAAAGAAACAGCCTACATTACACTTGTCCGTCCTCTGCTGGAATATTTCTGCACGGTGTGGGATCCTTACCAGGTAGAATTCACGGAGGGCATCGAAAAAGTGCAAAGAAGGGCAGCTCGTTTTGTGTTATCGCGCAATAGGGGTGAGAGTGTCACTCATGTGATACGCGAGTTGGGGTGGCAGTCACTGAAACAAAGGCGGTTTTCTTCTCCGCGAGATCTATTTACGAAATTTCAATCACCAACTTTCTCCCTTCGAATGCGAAAGCAATTTGTTGACACCCACCTACGTAGGGAGAAATGATCATCATAATAAAATAAGAGAGAGCTCGAACTGAAAGATTTAGGTGTTCGCTTTTCCCACGAGCCATTCGAGAGTGGAATGGTAGAGAAGTAATATAAAAGTGTTTCGATGAGCCCTCTGCCAGACACTTAAGTGTGAATTGCAGAGTTACCATGTAGATGTAGATATAAATATAGATGTACAAATCGGTTACTTCAAAGAGAGCTACTAGCCAGACGTCCTACATTGCGCATTCCACTGAGCGCAAACCACCGCCATTTGCGATTTCAGTGGTGTCGAAAGAGAGCTCATTGGAGGGCAGGGTGGAGGTCTGTTGTCTTTTCTGATGAAAACTGTTTCTGCCTCGGTGCCAGTGAAGGCCGTGTATTGGTTAGAAAGAGGCCAGGTGAGCGCCTGAAACTAGCCTATCTGCAGCCTAAACACACTGGACATACACGCGTTGTTATAGTGAGGGATGCCATTTCGTATGACAGCAGGAGTTCTCTCGTGTGTAACCCACGCACTCTGACTGCAGAAATCTGTACGTCAATCTGATGATTTGACTTAGTGTGCTGCCATTTCCGGGGGTGTTTTCCAACTGGATAACGCTCGCTCACATACCGCTATTGTAACCCACCATGCTCTACAAAGTCCCGGTGTGGTGCCTTGGCCTGCTCGTTCACCAGATCTGTCTCCAGTCGACCACATAAGGGACGTCATCGAGCGACAACTCCAGTGTCATCTACAAACAGTATTCACCGTCCCTGTATTGACCGACTAAGTGCAGCCGGCATGGAACTCGACTCAAAAATCTGACATCCGGCGCCTGTACGAGACAATGCATGCACGTTTGCAAGCTTGCATTCAATTTTCTGAGGTCTACACAGGTTATTAACGGACCAGCATTTCACATTTGTAGTGGCTTATCTCGCACTACATTAACCTGCGATCTTACAATGTCAGTTACTTAAATATATTATCCAGGCAGACGTATTCCCGTAATGTCATTACCCTACAGTGTCCGCCCCCGGTAGCCGAGTGTTAGCCGGCACGGTAGCTCAGCGTGTTCGGTCAGAGCGTTTAGCTACCCTCTGCAATAAAAAAAACTGAGTGAACGGATCAACGAACAACCTGAACGATTGTCATCGGCGTCCGCCACGAACAAATTCAACGAACAATATTGAACAAAATGAGATAAAAAAAGTGGTCATCGCGACAGAATGTCAGTCCTAAGGGGTCGGGTTCGATTCCCGGCAAGGTCGGAGATTTTCTCCGCCCAGGGACTGGGTGTCGTGTTGTCTTTATCATCATCATTTCATCCCCATCGACACGCAAGTCGCCGAAGTGGGGTCAGCTCGAAAGACTTGCACCATGCGAACGGTCTACCCGACGGCATTTCCATTACCCTACAGTAATAACTTTTTGATGTTACGATTTCTTTTCGTCAGTGTATAAACAGCAGTATTGACTTAAAAGTGTGAATAAACAGTGAATTCATCAAGAAAAATAAAATCTGCTTATTATTCTAGCAACCTTTTGGTATTCAGATGAAATCACATCCAAGTTTTAAATCAACCACAAATGCAGAGTTTGGCTGCTCGTTTGTTGGAACAGGTGCGTTCAATTTCCGCACAAGTTTACTTGGGTCGCACAAAACCAAATCATTCTCGTCTCGTCATCCCCAGTTTTTCCCACTTTTGACCATGGTGGACATTTGAATGTCGCTGCCATCGGTTTTGACCATTTTCCCAGGGAACTGGCAGGGGTGGTACTTCACAACAAAGTCATTTACACGGAATTCAGGTGCTCAAGAGACTCTTCAGATTTTGGAAGTTTCGTTGTTGGTCTTGTTAGATGTGACTTGTTGGCGTCCTTTTGTGGGTCTCCAGGATTCGTGGGAACTTTCGAATGAGAAGTCTCACCATCGAGGATGAAAGCTCTATGCTATGAAGAGGCTCTTCAGCCTCTGAATCATTATTAACGAAGGCCACGTTGTCGTCCCTTCCGACTTAGCAAATGTCTGACACGCAATTATCAGAGTCCGTAGATGAAAAATTCAAACCCAAGTTTTCTGGGAAGTTTTTTCTTGTTAACCTTAGCCGTATCACCCTTGTTGACAGTACATGGATTTTTCTTCTTATTGGCCCTTTCAGCACGATTCTGTCTTTGGTGGAACTGTCTGTTACAATAGCTGCAAACTTTCTTTTCCGACCAAGATAGTATCGCTACCGTGGCCAGGCTGTGGGGAAATTTCTTCTGGGGTGATGTGTATTTACTCATTTTTATACAGAAATTGTTTGTTTTGTAATGAACAATAATTGTGGGGTTAGTTGGAGTAGGTGTGAGGTGAGTTGCCGTAGGTGTTCCAGTTGACTCGTACCTTACTATACCAACTAGTCCCACGGCGATATAAAAAACGAATGGGTACCGCACAATTACAAACATCGTAAACAAAAGATTGTGGTGCATCGATGTAGCCACAGTTAACGACTCTTTCGAAAACCGCCACCAGGGGAGCCCCAATTCGATCTATACGTTCACCAGAACAAAGAATTTTACGACGATAAATTTTACTCTCCATTCTGAAAAACGATGAAACAGCGATACTTCCTTCGTGATGATTTCAAGCAGACTGGTGCACCTTTACAAACATTGCCCAGTAGCACGATGACAGGGTCCTAAATCCACGGTGGCTGGAAACAGAAGCTGTCTGGCAACTAAGACCTTTTGCCAACTAATCCTGATCTCCCGTATCTATCACACATATCCAGAAAATAGAGGAGAGTCAAAATAATGTGTGCAGTATTGGTGACAATCTACATTTTGAACAGATGTGGCATAAATTTCAGATGCATCGTCGTAACAACCAAAGAACCACTATAAGGGCTCTAAACGATTTTCAAATAAGTAAAAGACGGACTAGGTTATACGATATCCAGTTTTAACTGAGGCGTGCTCTTCGAAGTAAATTAATCTTGTTTTTACTTCCGGATGTTAATTGTGGAATGTAACATTTGTAAGTAATAGAATTAACTGTTCAGATTCATCCCAGAATGTTTCGTTTGCAGTAGCTTAATAATGTAACAAAATACAGTAGTTGAGACAATGGTCCCACATCCGAGAGTATCGTTCATTAAACCCATGAACGGACGTCAAAATTTGGCTTTTTACTTGATGTTTCTAAACAACTTGAAGCGGTTGTTAGAAAGACTTCTAAAAAGTCGTTCAAATGCCTCGCTCCCAGTCTGAAGACCCAGATGTCGACAGGACGTTAAACTCTAATCTTGTTTCGTATACGTTTACACTTGTCCATCATATTGTCCTTCGTAGCCTCTTTCTCACGTCCGACCTCTGACGGATATTGCACAATGCTAACGACCTTTGCCTGTGAAACGGCATGTGGACTTTGCAGTGACAACAAGCACGAAAGCATGCTCTGCGCAAAGAAGCTACAAAGGACAGTATAATCTTCGTCTTGGATTGTGGGCATGAAGCTTAAGCAGGTGTTGGATGGTGCCAACATTTACCTAAGAAATTAGCTTAGCAACAAAACTGCCTAATTCTATAAGTTAAAATATTGGTGCGTTATTATCAGAGTTACTCTTAGAGCCTAACCCTAGCGGGTAACCTACAGCTTAAGAAGCCAAAGACGGAATTACAAAGAAAAGAGACCCAATGAAAGTGCTTTCACTTCTAACCAAAGGCTCCTGTTTCAAAAACAATCGAGGCCATTTTGTATGACATGTATGTACGTGAGTTCTACAAGACAGTTTCGTCGGACAAGAGGTACAGGTGATTGTTGGCCACGGTAATCGTACATTAATTCATGGATTTTCCTTTTGACCTTGATAAGAAGCTACTGACGGCTTTGGTTTCGTTGAGATAAGTACCACAGTGAAAAATGTTACTGAAATTAATTTGTTTTCATCATAAAACCGACTAAGTTCAGCTGTGTATATACAGTCAACACTGTGACTGGAAAACTAAGCTGAGTCACTGATAGTCATATATTTGTATATTTTAGAATGGCAGTAATTATTCATGTGGTTCTCACCAGATGCTTAACCTGTCTCACATTGTCCCAAATGAGCCGTGGCGGGACTGGTGCCAGGACTATCTCTGGTTAGGCACTATCGATTCCCTCTGGCAGAAGTTTGTCTTTGGAGCCTGGGTCGGCTCAGGATATAGCGGGCAGTACAGAGTCGAAAGGGACAACAACGTTGGGCACGGCAAGGTGTGCCGGAGTACGGGCGGCAGTTAGCGCTTGATCGTACTGGGGTCAGTAACAGCGGGCCGGCGCTGTGGCTTCCTGGAAACCTCGTAAAGCTATGCATGTCCTCGCTTCCGTGAAGGAACACGCTGTTACTATCGGACTAGGCAACGTCTGGTGTCTTCGCCACATCGATCCAGCAGCTGGCATCAAGTTAAGTATTTCAAGTCCTAGATGTAGAGGCTTGTCTCACTAGGGGTAAGATAGATACTACCTACAGGAAAATTAAAGAGACCTTTGGAGAGAAGAGAACCACTTGTATGAATATCAAGAGTTCAGATGGCAACCCAGTTCTAAGCAAAGAAGGGAAGGCAGAAAGGTGGAAGGAATATATAGAGGGTTTATACAAGGGCGATGTACTTGAAGACAATATTATGGAAATAGAAGAGGATGTAGATGAAGATGAAATGGGAGATAAGATACTGCGTGAAGAGTTTGACAGAGCACTGAAAGACCTGAGTCGAAACAAGGCCCCCGGAGTAGACAACATTCCATTAGAACTACTGACGGCCTTGGGAGAGCCAGTCATGACAAAACTCTACCATCTGGTGAGCAAGATGTATGAGACAGGCGAAATACCCTCAGACTTCAAGAAGAATATAATAATTCCAATCCCAAAGAAAGCAGGTGTTGACAGATGTGAAAATTACCGAACTATCAGTTTAATAAGTCACAGCTGCAAAATACTAACGCGAATTCTTTACAGACGAATGGAAAAACTGGTAGAAGCGGACCTCGGGGAAGATCAGTTTGGATTCCGTAGAAATGTTGGAACACGTGAGGTAATACTAACCTTACGACTTATCTTAGAAGAAAGATTAAGAAAAGGCAAACCTACGTTTCTAGCATTTGTAGACTTAGAGAAAGCTTTTGACAATGTTAACTGGAATACTCTCTTTCAAATTCTGAAGGTGGCAGGGGTAAAATACAGGGAGCGAAAGAATATTTACAATTTGTACAGAAACCAGGTGGCAGTTATAAGAGTCGAGGGGCATGAAAGGCTGGTTCAAATGGCTCTGAGCACTATGGGACTCAACATCTTAGGTCATAAGTCCCCTAGAACTTAGAACTACTTAAACCTAACTAACCTAAGGACATCACACACACCCATGCCCGAGGCAGGATTCGAACCTGCGACCGTAGCAGTCCCGCGGTTCCGGACTGCAGCGCCAGAACCGCACGGCCACCGCGGCCGGCTGGCATGAAAGGGAAGTAGTGGTTGGGAAAGGAGTGAGACAGGGTTGGAGCCTCTCCCCGATGTTATTCAATCTGTATATTGAGCAAGCAGTAAAGGAAACAAAAGAAAAATTTGGAGTAGGTATTAAAATTCATGGAGAAGAAGTAAAAACCTTGAGGTTCGCCGATGACATTGTAATTCTGTCAGAGACAGCAAAGGACTAGGAAGAGCAGTTGAACGGAATGGACAGTGTCTTGAAAGGAGGATATAAGATGAACATCAACAAAAGCAAAACGAGGATAATGGAATGTAGTCAAATTAAATCGGGTGATGCTGAGGGAATTAAATTAGGAAATGAGACACTTAAAGTAGTAAAGGAGTTTTGCTATTTGGGGAGCAAAATAACTGATGATGGTCGAAGTAGAGAGGATATAAAATGTAGACTGGCAATGGCAAGGAAAGCATTTCTGAAGAAGAGAAATTTGTTAACATCGAGTATAGATTTAAGTGTCAGGAAGTCGTTTCTGAAAGTATTTGTATGGAGTGTAGCCATGTATGGAAGTGAAACATGGACGATAAATAGTTTGGACAAGAAGAGAATAGAAGCTTTCGAAATGTGGTGCTACAGAAGAATGCTGAAGATTAGATGGGTAGATCACATAACTAATGAGGAAGTATTGAATAGGATTGGGGAGAAGAGAAGTTTGTGGCACAACTTGACTAGAAGAAGGGATCGGTTGGTAGGACATGTTTTGAGGCTCAAGGAATCACAAATTTAGCATTGGAGGGCAGCGTGGAGGGTAAAAATCGTAGAGGGAGACCAAGAGATGAATACACTAAGCAGATTCAGAAGGATGTAGGTTGCAGTAGGTACTGGGAGATGAAGAAGCTTGCACAGGATAGAGTAGCATGGAGAGCTGCATCAAACCAGTCTCAGGACTGAAGACCACAACAACAACAACAACCAACGATTAGTGAAATATAGTGATGATTGCTCTTGAGGCAGCAAAGCGGTGCAAGGCCTGTGGTGTGATATTTCATGCCTTTTATTAAGTGTGTGCTTCGCTCCTTAATAGTATTGTTCTTACTTCAGCTGACAACTGTCTAAAACATTGATACGTGTGAGCAGCCTTACCGAACGATCTATATTCCGTGTCTAGAGATTGCTGCGTGGTACCTTACAGGGCCACATAAGGTGCTCCATGTGATTCTTGGGTTTTAATGAGCCAGTTCTGTTTCCATCTTTAGTGTACGTGGTTCTGCTTAAAGGAATGAAATTAGTTTCATTGTCAATTTTATCGAAGTAGTTTTCTGTATAACTTTGAGTATTAAGATGAACGAAGGTTTGTTTGGTTCCCTGTTATCGCTTCTGATTTATGTTTCAGAGATCGGAAGCAGTGGACAACCGAAATGCAGAGCCTCCCCTTTTAAATTACTAGCGGGCGTACGGGCGGTGGACTTCGCCTGATCTCGCGTGTGCTGTTTGGTTCCGATTTCGGCGTGCTGAACGGGATTGGATTACAAGCGGAGCCCACATCTTAATTCGAAGATAAGTACTTAGTCGCCTCCACTGTTCGTGGCCAAGCCGCGGCCTCACAATCTCGGGCCTCAGTTATTGTGCAAGCTGCAGATTTTTAAGGCTTGTGGTGGCTCTGCAAGGTTGCCCGGGTTAAATGTTTTAGATATTTGTCTTCAGAATTTTGATGGATTTCTAGAAGAATGTGTCTTAATTGAAACCGTCTTTTTTTAAAATTACACCCAAAGAGATTAATTAGATTGTGGTTTCAAATAACTAGCAGTTTGTAAAATTGGCCTGAGTAGCGGGTTTTTAAACTTTTTAAAAAGATTAAATCATTTATGGTTTTATACAACAAGCAGTTTGTAAAGTTTGCCTGAATGGCATTTCTTAAAGAAATTATCTGATTTATGATTGTAATTCTCTTAATGATTTATCTATGATTCAAATAAATATGTTGAAATGAAATGGTCACTGTATGGGTCACGTCCTTCCACTCCCTTTATATTAAAGGTCAAGGAAATTGCAGTTCAAGAAAGAAATAACGTTCCACCAATCTCACTCGTATATAAGCTGCTCAGAGGTTATCGCCTGTTACGCGGTAAAGATCTCTATACCCTTTTAGCGAAGGTAGTAGCAGCCTTAAAGATGCTGGAAGCGTTTTCAGTTTCTAAGCAACGGTCGCCCCGAATCTATGTCTCCCATATACCTGAAAGACGTCATTTTTTCAAGCTGATAACCTGATATTGTCAAAGATAGTTCTCTGGCAAATTGCCGGTACAACTGGGTTTTCGATCCCCTGTTCACCAAGCCAAATAATTTGTGGTGATGCTGCTGGAGACATTGCTTTGTGTCAGCTGTAAGACAGGCATCCTCGACACAGATGGCTTCAAGAACATTTAATTGGTAGTATTTACTATTGTCTAGGTACTGTGAGGTACAGAAGATACGTTTATCATATTCAAGACATTTTATTCACTACCGTTGAAACGCTGTTACTTTGGAGCCAGCTTTTCTTCTAATATTAGTACTAGCTTTGAATGTATAGTGACAGAAACCCTCTACGTTAATTTACGTCTCGCCATTCTTATACCATCTAATGACATGTTAACAGCTGTTATGGTTTCTGATACACGTGAGACACAGAAGATACCTTTGTTGTATCTAATAGACTCATGTTCAGAAAAAAAAAACCGAACACTTTGAACGACTAGAGATATGACTTCAAATTCACAGGATATGTACATTAGTACGCTCTGCAGAAATGACTAGCATTTCAGTAACTTCGGTTCAGCATGTGTCCTGTTGCCTTGGAAGCACAGGGTCCGCCATGGGCCCTGATAGCTTGTTCCGTGAATGATGGCATCGACGCGTATAAGGCGCGAATGGCTCCCTGTGGTATAGCCATCCATGCTCCATTCACCTGGTTCTGAAGTCCATCTTTGATGACTGGCGTTGGGTTACAGCGCTGCACCCTTCGTTTTACCATATCCAACACATTTTCGGCTGGCGACAAGTCTGGTGATCTGGTGGGCCAGGGCAAAAAACCGACATCCTGTGACACCAAGAAGGCACGCGCATTGTCTTGCTGAAAAATGGTGTGTTGTGCAAAAAGAGTATGACTGCATGTTGCAGGATGTAGCTCACACGGGTCACGGTGCCCTGGGCATGCACCAACTGTGATTTGTGCTTGTACCCGATAGCACCCCACACCATAAGGCCTTGCGTTGATGCCGTGTGTCTCGTGCGTATGCAATCTCTGTGTGCCGCTCCCCCTCCCAGCGGTGAATCAAAGTGAGGTAAACAAACAGAACCTGGATTCGTCCGAAGGCACTATCAGATGTCATTCCTGTTCCCAGTGACGTCATTCCATACATCATTGCCATCTAGCATGTAGGTAGGAATTCCTTGTCCTATTTTCATAGCAAGCACGGACATAAGAAGAAGAACTGCAACAGCACAAGATGATCTAGCATGTTTCAGCACATTCCTCAAAGGCAGGCGGAGATGTGGACGACGTGCACGTAATCCATGTCGTAATAAACGACGAAGAAAAAGTTTAAAGCCGCACCCTCAACCGGTAAAATCAAAACGACGATCTACTTGGACTCTGATGGGTTATTCTGTTTCATGTCCTCCCTGATGGTGGAGCGATCAACTGTGAAGTGTAATGTGCTGCCCTCAAGAAACCGAAGGAACGACTTCAGCGTGTTCGTTGCCACAATAGTGCAAACGAAGTCTCATTGTCCAGGACAACAAATGGTTCAAATGGCTCTAAGCACGATGGGACTTAACATCTGAGGTCATCAGTCCCCTAGAACTTAAAACTACTTAAACCTAACTAACCTAAGGACATCACACACATCCACGTCCGAGGCAGTATTCCAACCTGCGACGTTAGCAGCATCGCGGTTCCGGACTGAAGCGCCTAGAAACGCTCGGCCACAGCGGCCGGCTCCATGACAGCACAAAGCCTCACACACGTCTGCACACCCGAGAGCAGGTCACAAAACTTAATTGAATCCTCTTCTTCGTCTACCTTAAAGTCCAGACGTCGCACCTTCCGACTTCCATCTGTTTGGCCCAATGAGGGATGCACTCCGCGGGAAGCAGTACGTGGATGAAATGAGGGGAGGGGGGGAGGGGTATTGACGCAGCAAGACGGCTCAGACGTCGACTGGTAGAGTGGGACCACGCGGGCATGTGGGCCCACTCAGCAGGGTCACATAAGGGCGTCGCATTGAACGGTGATTATGTTGAAAAATAGGGTTCTGGAGCCAAAAGAGTGGGGAATGGTATGTGTATTGGAGAACTGAATGAAACCAACTGGCAGCCATCTGTTCTCGACTGTTCTAACAGTCTAACAATCTGACTAAAAGATCAAGCAAATCAGCTGTTGCAGTGCACTGCATCGAATAAAAACGTGAAATGAAGTATGATGAGACCAGAATCGAGGTGTAAACATCACGTTGCTGCGCCAGCGTAACAATATCGATCGTGGAGCTCACAGTGAGAAACCTGGGCCAGGCACATTTCCACAACTGTTGGGAGAACTGCCGCTAGAATGACTCCCGATACTGAGACGTTAATGGCATTGGGAGCCATGGCATTCACTCTCAAACCTCACTTATTAATTAAGAAGGATAATGTTAAATATCGTGCCGCGTAAAACGTGAAGTGAGATGCAGAAATTCTCTCATCTACACTACTGGTCATTAAAATTGCTACACCACGAAGATGACGTGCTACAGACGCGAAATTTAACCGACAGGAAGAAGATGCTGTGATATGCAAATGATTAGCTTTTCAGAGCATTCACACAAGGTTGGCGCCGGTGACGACTCCTACAACGTGCTTACATGAGGAAAGTTTCCAACCGATTTCTCATACACAAACAGCAGTTGACCGGTGTTGCCTGGTGAAACGTTGTTGTGATGCCTCGAGTAAGCAGGAGATATGCGTACCATCACGTTTCCGACTTTGATAAAGGTCGGATTGTAGCCTATCGCGATTGCGGTTAGTCGCATCGCGACATTTCTGCTCGCGTTGGTCAAGATCCAATGACTGTTAGCACAATATGGAATCGGTGGGTTCAAGAGGGTAATACGGAACGCCGTGCTGGATCCCAACGGCCTCGCGTCACTAGCAGTCGAGATGACAGGCATCTTATCAGCATGGCTATAACGGATTGTGCAGCCACGTCTCGATCCCTGAGTCAACAGATGGGGACGTTTGCAAGACAACAACCATCTGCACGAACTATTCGACGACGTTTGCACCAGCATGGACTATCAGCTCGGAGACCATGGCTGCGGTTACCCTTGACGCTGCATCACAGACAGGAGCGCCTGCGATGGTGTACTCAACGACGAACCTGAGTGCACGAATGGCAAAACGTCTTTTTTTCGGATGAATCCAAGTTCTGTTTACAGTATCATGATGGTCGCATCCGTGTTTGGCGACATCGCGGTGAACGCACATTGGAAGTGTGTATTCGTCATCGCCATACTGGCGTTTCACCCGGCGTGACAGTATGGGGTCCCATTGGTCACACGTCTCGGTCACCTCTTGTTCGCATTGACGGCACTTTGAACAGTGGACGTTACATTTCAGATGTGTTACGACCCGTTGCTCTGTCATTCATCCGATCCCTGCGAAACCATACATTTCAGCAGGTTAATGCACGACCGCATGTCGCAGGTCCTGTACGGGCCTTTCTGCGTACAGAAAATGTTCGACTGCTGCCCTGGCCAGCACATTTTCCAGATCTCTCACCAATTGAAAACGTCTGGTCAATGGTGGCTAAGCATCTGGCTCGTCACAATACGCCAGTCACTACTCTTGATGAACTGTGGTATCGTGTTGAAGTTGCTTGGGCAGCTGTACCTGTACACACCATCCGAGCTCAGGCGTATCAAGGTCGTTATTACGGCCAGAGGTGGTTGTTCTGTGTACTGATTTCTCAGGATGTATGCACCCAAATTACATGAAAATGTAATCACATGTCAGTTCTAGTATAATATATTTGTCCAATGAATACCTGTTTATCATCTGCATTTCTTCTTGGTGTAGCAATTTTAATGACCAGTAGTGTAGTAACATTTCTTTAAGATTAATAATTCAGATCCGGTAACATTTATAGCAAATTCCGTTAACAGTAACAGGCCGTACAATTTATTAATGTTCTCTTAGTACCAGTTTTCTGACTAACTTTGTTGTAATGCGGACGAAGCATTTCGTGCGGTTTCGGCGCGCCAACAATGTGAGCTCTGCGAAGAGTTTCCGGCTGATTGCAGTCGGAGTCGGGTGCTAGCGGTATGAGCACGTTGTTACTGCTGTTGTACGGTGTAGGGAATGCCGCATGAATAATATCTTATTTGCTCACCGAATGTGCAAATGATAATGTACAGTGACTCTGCCGGCGGTTCAAATGTGTGTGAATTCCTAAGGGACCAAACTGCTGAGGTCATCGGTCCCTAGACTTACACACTCCTTAAACTAACTTATACTAAGAACAACACACACACCCATGCCCGAGGGAGGACTCGAACCTGCGGTGGGAGGGGCCACGCAATCCATGACTTGGCGCCTTAAACCGCACGGCCACTCCGCGCGGCCTCTGTGGGCAGTGCAGGGTAAAATGTGTGATCGGGAAGTTCTTTTGAAGAGTTTTATGTAAAGTTTTATTGTACAAATATTAACATTGTTAACATTGTGAACTGTGTGACGTGTGACACTGTTGTCAAACATTTATTGTATCACTTGTTACCAGTTTGCGACACGATATGCAACACCGTTTTCTTTTCAGTTACTGAAAGTCTTTACCGTCTATCAACTCTGAATCTTGACTTTTCAGTTAATTTCAAGGTAGCCAATGCACATGCAAGAAAGAAATGATTGTTTCTCAGAACTATTAATCGAAGGAAATCTTTGTGCCTTAGATAACCAATAATATTCATGATTAGTGTTAATCTGATCTCGTTGTTTTCATCATGTCACAAATAACGCGTTTCGTTTAAATGTCTGTAATTTTTGTAATAAGCGAATTTCGTAATTGTTACGTTGTACAGACGTTTTTGGTAATAATCAGAGCCTTATATTTCAAGAACGCTTTTCTTTAAAGCAAAACCCTCCTCCATCATTGCTAGCAAAGTTTCAAATTTTTGTTGTGTGTGCATCACAGCTTAAGAAACACGCAGCCACAGACTGTTTCTGGCAAGAGATTAGTAGTGAGTAGATTGTATTTCTTTAGCTTTTGTGTTTATTCATCTCAATTTGATTTCAAGAACGTCGGTTCACCAGAGACTAAACGGTACTTTGAGAAAGGGATAAATTGTTTTTCTTTCAGGGCACACCTCCCGTTGCATTATTATGAGCAAACAGTACATATTCAGAATTATCAGGTATTGTTGTAGTTAACCAGATTAACTAACTCACAGAGAATAGTGAAGGTAATTTACTTTGTGGGTATTTCAAGCCAGGCGTTGCACTTCATGTTACGTAACTTTCATAACGTACTTCGATACTGAACTTAAGTTAAATAGTTTTCACTGCCTGCACAGTTACTTTCTTTTGAGATTTAACAAGATTCACTTTCATTATTACAAATTCAGCATTTCACTAAGCTTAAAATTTTTCTTTCACGACAGTGTTCACAAGTGCAACACAGTGCCAACCAACAGTAAGTGTCTGAATACGGTATCTTAAAGACACATTGAACGAGGAGAAAGCTTCTGAAAAAAAAAATCAGTATTACGTATATAGTTTAATTACATTGAAAGCTTAAATCTGCAGAGGGAGGGACTGCATAGCCGGCTAAGACTCTTGTTGTTATGAACACTGACTCTTGTTTCCATCATGCAGCAAAGGTTACTTAGTTCCCAATCAATTAGCACTTCCAAAATATCACCCCCCCCCCCCCGCCTCTCCCCCCCATATCTTACTGTTTCCGCCGTAATACCTTAGCAGATCCAGCCGCACCTGGCTGTGTCACCTCTCGCTGTGGGGGATGGCAGGTGATCACAACAATGCGACCCGGCAGCCTGTTCTCAAGATGGGCTAGAGTTTCCAGAGGGTGACTAACAATGATAAAACAAAGAGAATGCTGCAGAGCGCGAGGTTGCTATGTTATTGCGGAAGCTATCCAGTTGGCCGCTCGGTGCGTGGCATGTCCTGGCAGAGGCTGCGTCCCCTCCTCCCCCCCCCCTCTCCCGCACAGTCCCTCTACCCCTCCCCCTCCCACTCTCCTCCCACCGCCCCCGCCACGCGCTCTAAGTGCTGCCAGCCGGCTCCTTGCATGCTGTAAATGGACGCAGCGGGCGAGCTTTTCTTCTTGTCACAATGGCCGACTCTTTCAATTACTCGCTTCCTCTCTCTGATCACGTCTTTTATTCTTCTCTCCTGGCGCTCTGTGTCTTATCCCATTTCCTTTTATTTATGTTTCTCCAGAAAGTCTCCTTTCCTACTTTTATTTTGTGACGAAATGAGACAATGCTCGACAATAGGAGCTATATATCGTGTCTTATACCCAAAAGCCTCCTTTAATAACTGAGGACGCGGGGCTTTAACGCAGTCGTACGGCCTCCGCTCCATTGTCTACTAGGAGGCACATCTGGGGCTGGATCCTCGTATTACGTTAGCTCCAAGCCGCGCTGTTATCTTCTTCCCCTGAAGGACACAAAGATGCTTCAACATTCGCCGAGTAATTCAACAACAGCGCGACATTCTTTCATTAAGGAAGCAACGCATTAGGTGACCTGAACCCGCCAAATTAACTTTAGTTCTAGTGGTCTTAAGCACTATCTTTAGCTGGAATCAGAGAGGCCTCAATTTTCAGCACAGTCAATATTCCAGATAGATATTTTCAGAGGTTCTGAGTGTACGACATCCTTAAGAAAACATACCATGACAAAACTATTCCGTCTGGATGCTACACTAGCACTGGTGAAAAGGGCATTCCTGGCCAAGAGAACTCTACTATTATCAAACGTAGTCCTTAATTTGAGGAAGAAGATTCTGAAATGGTTGAAATGGCTCTGAGCACTATGGGACTTAACTTCTGAGGTCATCAGTCCCTTAGAACTTAGAACTACTTAAACCTAACTAACCTAAGGACATCACACACATCCATGCCCGAGGCAGGATTCGAACCTGCGACCGTAGCGGTCGCGCGGTTCCAGACTGAAGCGCCTAGAACCGCTCGGTCACAACGGCCGGCGAAGATTCTGAAAACGTGTTTTGAGCGCAGAATTGCATGGTAGTGAAACATGGACTGTGAGGAAACCGGAAAAGGAGAAGATCGAAGGCTCGTTATGTAGTGGTACAGAAGGACGCTGAAAATTAGGGTGGATAGATAAGTAAGGAAGGAGAAGGTTCTCCGGACAATCGGCGAGGAAAAGAATATATGGAGAACATTGAAAAGAAGAAGGATGGTAGGACATCTGTTAAGACGGCATGGAATAACTTCCATAATACTAGAGGGAACTGTAGAGGGTAAAAACTATAGAGGAAACAGAGACTGGAATACAGCCAGTAAGTAGTTGAGGACATAGGTTGCAAATGCTAGTTACATCAGATAGACGAAATACTTTCAGATATGAAGAAACATGCAATAATATCAACTGAAAAGAGTGTATGTGCTTACTAGTGTAAATATCGTGGAACTGTCATTTTAATGAGTCAAGATTGCGTATTGTTGATGTGAACATGTACGGAACAATGGAAAAACTTGTAAAAGCCGACCTCAGGGAAGATGATTTTGGGTACTGGAGAACCGTAGTAAACTGCGAGGCAATGCTCACCCGACGGTTTGTCTTAGAAGACAGACTGAAGAAAGCCAAACCTGCGTTTACAGCATCTGTAGATTTAGAGAGCACTTTTGACAATATTCACTGGAATACACTCTTTGACAGTCTGAAGGTAGCAAGATAAAATACAAGGAGCGATAGGGAAAATTCTGACTACTCAGATACTAGATTGGGGTATGAGAGTCGAAGGACGTACAAGGGCAGCCATAGCAGGGAATGGAGTGAGACGGAGTTACAACCTATCCCTGGTGTTATTTGATCCATGCCACTGAGCAAGCAGTAACGGAAACCAGGGAGACATCTGGAAGGCAATTAAATTTCAGGGAGAAGAAATAAAGTCTTCGAGGTTTTCCAGTGAATCTGTGATTCTATCAGAGGCAGCAAAACCTTGAAAGATCATTTTCAAGATATGGGTAGTGTGTTGGAAAGAGGTTACAAGACAAATGTCAATAAAGGTACATGAAGAGTAATGAGATGTCGAAGAAATCAGACTATGCACAGGCAATTAGATAAGAAAATGAGACACTAAAAGTAGTAGATTTGTTTGGCTATTTCAGCGGTAGAGAGAAGATAAAATGCAGACTGATAACAGCAAGAAAAGCATTTCTTAAAAATTCGTTAACATCAAATATTGAGAGCTAGGCAGTCTCTTCTGAAGGTATATGTCTGGAGAGTAGCCTTGTACAGAAGTGAAACGTCAGCGATAAACATTATAGACAAGGTAAGAATAGATGAGTTTTCAAATTTGATGCTTTAGAAGAATGCTGAAGATTAGGCGCATATCTCTGGTAACTAATGAAGAGAAACAGATACGAATTTGGAAGGAAAAGAAATTATTGCGCAACTCGACTACAATTTGATAATGGACATAAGTGTGTGTGTGTGTGTGTGTGTGTGTGTGTGTGTCTGGTGCTGGAAAGGAGCGAGGAGGAGGGGGGGGGGGAGGGGAATTGCAAAAGGAGACCAAGGCTTGATTACTGTATGCAAATTAAAGTGACTGTAGACTGCAGTAGTTATACAGAGTTGAAGCTTGCACAAAATAAAATAGCGTAGAGAGCTGCATCAGACCAGTCTTCAGAATTAAGACCAGTTATGTTCGTTAAAAGTGTAACATATGTCTTTTTGGCTTGTGATTGTGACACATGAACTGTATTCTAAGTATGAAATTTATATACAACGTATCACATGTAACACGGGATCTATGTGGGTGGGGAAATTTCAAATAGACGGTCTGCAGAGGTATACAGACCAGTATGAAATTCTTAATAGTGGCCATATTAATCGCGAGTGGTATCCTTACATATTACGCAATTTTTAAAATTTGCGGATAACATTTTCGTTCGGATGACGTGTTAGGACTTCAGAACACCTGTATGCTCATCTGAGGATCGGACTGTACAATCGCGAAAAATTGTAAGTTGACAAACCAGAATAACTCGAAAAATAATGCTTCACAGGAAAAAATGTATAGAATCCAAAACTGATTATTTTCGAGGGGGACATCTGCTGGTGCTAAAAGTAGCCCGCTACCCCTGACCCCTGTGGGTGGGGTGGGAGGCAACTTTAAAATTTCAAATGGGAACCCCTATTACCCCTATTTTTTATAGCAGAATCAGATTCTACATAAAAAACTACGTACATTTTGTCTTAAACATTTGTTTTGATTCTTGGCAGTTGGCGCTGTAATTCAAGAAAATCCATGTTCTCATTTTCGCGTCGAAAATGGTTACGGAGTCATTTAGTTTTTTCGTTAATTAGTTCACTCGTTAGTTTCAGACAAAATGTACGTAGTTTTTTATGTAGAATCTGATTCTGCAATAAAAAAACAGGGATTCCCATTTGAAATTTTAAAGTTGGCTCCAACCCAACCCCCAGAGGGCTAATTTTGGCACCTGCAGATGTCCCCCTTGAAAATAATCAACTTTGGAGTCTACACATTTTTTCGTGTGAAGCTTATTTTTCGAGTAATTCTGGTTTGTCAACTTAAAATTTACACCCTATATACGAGGGATGCTCAAAAAGTAATGCAACACTTTCTTTTCTCGCCCAATACCGATTGAAAAAATGCAGAATTTGTTGTGGCACTTCGTGGAACATTCCCGGTTCAGTGTCTATAGTTTCACGAATTTCCGGTAGGCAGTGACGCTGTACGTAGACTTCAAAGTGTCGTCTGTAATGGCAGTGCGTTCCTAGAGAGGGTTATCATTGAGTTTCTTTTGGCGGAAAAGTAGAAATTAGAAATATTCATAGGTACGTGCAGATTACCTACGTGGACCTGGCAGTGAACAAAAGCACGGTGAGTCGTTGGGCGATGCGTCTGTCATCATCGCAACAAGGTCTCGCGAACCTGTCCGACCTCTAGCGTGCCGGCCTGCCGTACACGGCTGTGCTATCCTCAGTAAGTTGAGGAAACGACTTCAGCGTGTTCGTCGCCATAAAAATGCTAACAAATTTATCGTTCTCCATGACAACTCAGGGCCCCACACAAGCCTCTGCGCCCTTGAGGAGTTCAACGAACTTCACTGGACTGTCCTTCCTCATCCACCCTACAGCCCGGATGTCGCACCTACCGACTTCCATCTGTTTGGCCCAATGAAGGATGCACTCCGCCGGAAGGGAGCAGTGCGTGGATGATGGGGAGGATATTGATGCACCAAGAATCTGGCTCCGACGTCAACCAGTATAGTGGAACCATGCGGACATGCAGATCCTCTCAGTGAGATTACATAAGGCCGTCTCACTGAACGAAGATTCTGTTGAAAAATAAGGTTTCGTAGCCAGAAGAGTGGGGAATAACATGGCGTATTGGAATCCTGAATAAAACCAACCTGCTTTGAGAAAAAGAACGTGTGAACTAATTGAACACTCTTCATAATACGAAATTGATTCACCAGACCCATCTGCAAGTTTGATTACAGAATAACGGATCCGTTCATTCACGACACTGAATTCGGCGATCAGCGCAAGAAAATGGATGCACAGATCTACCACAAGCAAAAATAACAGAGGACAGCGCCAGAGCTAGAACCACATCTACAAGAACTGTTATCTCCCTGTCACCTCTACTCACTTCCGTTATTTGTCTCAAGGGCGCCAGAAGGTAATTACAGAAGCGCTTTTTGCTTTGTTAGCTCTTTGCTTTTTCTCATCTCTAATGACTCGTAAGCCTGCGAGTGTTTCAAGAAAGCTTTCTATAGCCACAGAAATTACACACAGAGCTATTCAAATGATGTATCAAAAGACGTGTGGAACGACTTAACCGCATTAAAACCCCATTCGCTCCTTCAGTATGTTTTTAGAAGTTGATGAATGAAATCACTGTACATTGGAAATGAGCCGAGGGCCCATTTGTAGTCAACAGAGATGCCAATTAGAAAAAAAAAAAAAAAAAAAAATAGAACCAACCTTACAAAACAGGCTTTTAATGAAACATAAGAGAAACCACGTCCGTCGTTATTGTGTTTCTTACTCTTTGGCCTCTGCACGTATAATAACTATCGTTTTGCTCTGCCGTAGCTAAAGGTAAAAGGAATGTTACTTGTGTGACTTCACTATAAACAAAACGCTCTCGTCGAGAAGAAATCATTTGCTACGGGACTCGAATGGAGACATAGAATCGGTTGCGGCATATTCAAAGTAAATATACAAGCATATACTGAAATGAGATTTTCACTCTTCAGCGGAGTGTGCGCTGACATGAAACTTCCTGGCAGATTAAAACTGTGTGCCGGACCGAGACTCGAACTCGGGACCTTCGCCTTTCGCGGGAAAGTGCTCTACCGACTTTTTTTTTTTTTTTTTTTTTTTTTTTTTTTTGCCATCTGATATAGCACTAACACCGCAACTCATAAGGGAACCACTTTTTTTTTTTGTAACAACAACAAACATAAACTGCTTCTAGCACTTTTTCGTTAAATATATAAGACGATGACTTTATAAAATAAAATTTTTCTGGGAAACGTAAATAAGTGGACATTTTTTTACATAATAGTGAAAAAAATAAAATAAAATATCCTGCTTCTGTCAGTACAAAACAATAACGTTCTACGTTCCTCTTTTAGGCGCGTACCTCGCTAATCCCGTCATACCTCGCGTTGGTGTCGGGTACGTCTTCACGTGTGTTTGTGGATCCTCTCCACTGTCCTGGTCCGTTCTTGTTCTGATACTTATAGACAATAATTACATTCTCCTACCCGGGACACCCCAACTGGGTGGGGGATCAAGCAAGGCACTCCCTAAAAAATTTGCGTAATATGATCGATATCTCGGATGTCTCATAAGCTGTGAGTGATGTTCCTGTAGTAAGGCCCAAAAGTCAAGCACATTCTTACTGCCTTCTCGGAAAAGATAACGCACAGTCAAACCTCGAATCCAAGTCACTGCGTTTGTCTTCGTTCGGGGATAATACGTCCTATCTGGGAGAAGTAGCGTGCGTGGTTCTATTGTTTGCGGCCCCACCCGAAGGAGGAAGGCGATCATTTTTTTGACCAAACACCATACGTCCGCCGAAGGACCGCATATCAGGCGATGCTCCTCAGTGTCTATAACATTGCACTGCGGACACAGTGGCTCGTCCGCCATATGAATTGTATGCAACCTGGAACGAGTCACGTATTTCCCATTGACCACCTGATACCACAGTGCGCGCGTTCCCGTATCAAGGTGTGGGTGGTGCACTGTACGCCATACCACTGACCACGTAACCGTTGGTTGGCGGCGCTCTACGGCATTGTTCGGCCGTCGTCGAGTCAAGATGTGATATATATCACGTGCCGTTGCCGTCCTGGTAGTTGGTAGGTCCATATGTACATAACTGTGTTCCACAAAGAAGGTTCGCATATGGGCAAGCGATGGTGAGATGTGAGCCACCGCTACCGGAGCCGAACGAGAAGGTGGAGCGAGTTCATCTATCAAGCTGCCCGTCAGACTTGTCTGGTGTCGTGTCCACATCTTTATCATCGTGGTTACATAAATAGCCACTGCTCGGTCGCGTACGTGGACTAGTCCAAGACCTCCACGACTACGAGGAAGGGTGAGGGTTTCGTATCCTACCTTAAAAAGCAGACCTGTGCTCACAAAATATCCTAGTGCCGCAAGGATTCGGCGGGCCAACACCACCGGCATAGGAAGAACTTGTGCCAGGTGGGGGATGCGAGAGGCTAGATAAGTGTTGGCAAAGGTGACCCGTTGTATCATATCCAGTGCCCTTAACCTGTGACTTCGGACACTCGCACGAATTGTTTGCAGAAGATGTCTGTAACTCAGTGCCGCCGTGCGTCGAACGTCTGTAGTGAAGATAATTCCTAGGCATTTCATCGTGGTGATCGGCTGTAATGGTGCTACACTTCCTGTCGGGAGTCCTCTCCCGATGTTCATCGCTCCCGACTTTGCCATGTTCAGGCGACTTCCCGTAGCCATACAATACAAATTAATCCAATGCAGGGCCGCTCTTGCCTCGTCGCCTGACCGTGCTAAAAACACTAGGTCATCTGCGTATGTTCGGCATATAAACTTGTTGTGCCTGATCGTCATTCCTTGGAGTCGATTCCGGAGCCCGCAAAGCAGCGGCTCGACAGCGATGGCATACAATATCGTTGACAGCGGGCACCCTTGTCTGACCGATCGTGAGATGGTGATGGGCCCCACCAAGCGTCCATTGATGAGCACTTTGGATGCGGCTCCGTAGAGTAGTCTCATGACGACGGTGACAAAACTTTCCGGAAACTTCATTTGCGTCATCACGTCCGTGAGATAAGCATGACTCAGCCTGTCAAATGCGTGATCGAAGTCTATCGATACCAATACGCCCCGGAGACGACATGTTGAAGCCAGTGCGATAACATCGCGGTAGTCGCTGAGTGCCGTTTGTATATTGCTAGCTCCTCCTAGCTGGGTTTGGTCGAGTGAAATCACTTGGCGTATCACGCGTTTAAAGCGTGCTGCAAGTATCCTGGCGTAGATCTTGTAGTCGCAATTAAGAAGGGTCAGTGGCCGGTAGGCCTGTATCCCTGTGCCGCCAGATGGTTTGTGGATGGGGATGATCATTCCTTCCACGAAGGTGGGCGGAAGAGTCACGTTGGGAGACATCAATCCGCAGTACATGGCAGTCCATCGTGGAGTCATGAGATCTTTAAATGTACGATAGAACTCTAACGGAAACCCGTCGGGCCCCGGCGATTTGTGCGACGCTCCCTTATCAATCGCTTCCATTACGTCGTCAACTGTGATGTCACCTGTTAACTCCAGGTTGGCCGACTCTTCGAGACACGCGGAGAGCGTTCGTCGGACCTCATGAAAGGCTGCCTGATCGTGTTCCGCTTCTTCATAGAGATGACCGTAGTGTTCCACGAAAGCGTTGGCAATGTCTTTTTGCGTTGTCATGCGGCGACCATCTGGCAGTACGACCGTCTGTATTAAGGTTCTGCGACTACGTTGTTTTTCTCTGATAACGTGATACATCGACGGGGATTCTCCACAGACTCGTTCAAAGGCCCTTGCACGGATTGCGACACCCTCCAGTCGGCGGCGCGTTATAGAAATTATTTGGGCCTGTGCTCGTTTTATACCTGCACGACGCTCCTGTGAAGGTGCTTGTACAGAAAGTTCGCGGAGCATCGTGAAATAAAATTCCGTCGTGTATCGCCGCCACATCATCTGCTCCCTTCCGTATGCAATTAACGCTCGGCGCAATGCAGGCTTAACGCATTCCAGCCACCACTGCAACGTCGTCGGATATGTCGGGAGGCGTCGTTCACACACGTGCCAAGTGTCTTCGACTAAGCGTTTGCACTCAGCTTCCCTAAGGTGTGCTGTATTCAATTTCCAAACACTGCGACTCCTCCACACTTGTTGACGACTCAAGGAGACCGTGCATATATATGCTATGTGATCTGAAAAGGCGACAGGCCACAATTCCGCATCGAGGATCGCAGGTTCGAGACGACGTGTTACGTAGATGCGATCGAGACGACTTGCAGAGTGACTCGTGACGTAGGTGTATCCAAGTCTGTCGCCATGTATCTTCTCCCATGTATCAATGAGAGTCATGTCCTGTATAAGTTGCCGCAGCTCCGGGCACGAAGTATAACGTGGGTGTTGATCTTTTGGTGCGAGCACGCAGTTGAAGTCGCCTCCAAATAAGACATGTTCATACCGACCTAAGAATAGTGTTGCAATCTCCTCTGCATAAAATCGGGATCGGTCGCGCCGTCTGTCTGACCCCGACGGTGCGTAAATGTTAACGACCCGTACTCCCAGCACTGTGAGCGCCAGTCCTCGCGCTGACGGCAGGTACACTACGTCCTCGGCTACTATGCCGCTACGTAGAAGTATCGCTGTTCCGCTGCCGCCGTCGGTAGTAGGTGTAATGTACGTATCGTACTCATAGAGGTCGGGGAAGCTCTCAACACATACTTCCTGCAGCAGAACGATGTCGACGTCTGACGCATGCAACATGTCTCGTAATAATTGCAATTTGACAGGCGTTCTAATCGTATTAATATTAATAGAGGCTGTTCGATATGCCTGCCGCTGTTCCTCAGTGCGTAAAGCGCACATGAACGCTTATGTTAATTTGTGTGCTTCTGCCCGGTGACATGCTGTCTGTGCGTCAGTCTGCATCTTCTGCGCGGTTAACATCCTGTGGACGCAGCACTCGCCATTGCGGGTGCGTCGTCGGTGTGGGGGTCAGTATCAGATTCGTCGGCCCAGTTCCTGTGCTGGAGGTCCAGCTCCCGTCGTGTCTCTCCTGCCGGGCTGACCGAAGGCGGTGGCGGTGCTGCGGTGGGTGGAGGGACTCCTTCCGTCGGCTTTCCGTCCGGTGTGTCTGTATTCAACCCCTGTGTAGCATGATTTGCGTCGTACTGCTGTGTGGGAGGTAGAACCTCCCGTTGCGCATCCGGATGCACTGTATCGACGTTACACCCAAGTCCGTCGGACGTGGACTGCAGTAAGCAGGCATCCGACGGCGCTAGCCGTCGTTTCTTGTGGCGCTTCGGCGATCGTTGTTTGCGCGTGTGCGCCTCCGTATCCGAGTGCGGAAGTGACTCCCGGTGCTCAGGGACGAAAGCAGCTGTCGGCACAACAGCAGGATCAATTTCCATTTCTCCTACCGATCCTTTCCGCTCGGTTAAGTGCGTCGTCGGCGCCGGAGCGGCAGAGGTGTGCGTCGTTTCGTCACTGGAGGCGGTCCCCGCCGCAGTCGGTTGCCGTAAACTGTCAGGATTTGGTAGCTGGTCATTCTTCGGGATGGGATCCGTTCGAAATGCGTCCGCATACGTTAGTGGCAGCGGCGTCAACGTGGACGGAAGTACGGGTTCGCCGTTTGGAACTTGCACTATCCTCCGCTGCATACATTCGGAACGGACGTGGCCCTCTTTCCCACAGCCTGAGCATGTTTTGGGTTGTCCATCGTATATGACTATAGCTCTGCATCCGCCGATGAACAAGTACGAAGGTACATGTTGTGTCAGTTCTATTCTGATTTGACGCACCCCATTGAGAACGGGGTAAGTCGTGAAGTTGGACCATTTTTCCTCAACGTGGCTAAGCACTCTTCCATATGGGCGTAAGGCGTCAACGACCAAGTCAGACGGAACCTCGAAGGGAAGTTCGAAAATACGTATGTTTCGTAAGCCCAGTCCTGCATGATCAATAGTTACTACTCCAACACGTCCATCAGAGTGCCGAAATTTGAGTCCATGTTTAGTATCTCGGATGATTCTGTCACATACTGCATCGTTAATCAGCTTGACGTAAACGACACTGCTCACTATGGAGAGGTGGATTCCGATAAGTTCGTTGTAGTCAAGTTTAACTTCGTCTCGTAGGAACCTTTCTATTTCGTAGGCTTTCGGTCTCGCATATTCATTCGAAAAACTAATCTTGAGAGTCGACTTTCGGTATGCATGTGCCATTCTATATCGAGTCGTCTAAACGCGCGAGTACGCCGAAGAGGTAAACAACTGCGCGAGCGCGAACTTCTCCGGCAGGGACGTAAACAGACGTCCGTGCCGTAGCACCGCCGAAGGCAGACTCTGAGCTATCCAAGCACGACTCACGACCCGTCCTCACAGCTGTACTTCTGCCAGTACCTTGTCTCATACCTTCCAAACCTTACAGAAGCTCTCCTGCGAACCTTGCAGAACTAGCAGCTCAGTTTGGTAGAGCACTTGCCCACGAAAGGCAAAGGTCCCGAGTTCGAGTCTCGGTCCGGCACACAGTTTTAATCCGCCAGGATGTTTCTGATACTGACATGGTTTGGTCTCGTCCATACGTGTTGTGCAGTGTGCGAGTCGACCGGAGTGCAGTGTGCTGCCTGCCACACTTGCGAGCTCAACACACGAATGACCAAACAAACAGTTCTATGCCTTGATAGAGTACAACACAATCCTACAACTGTTACGGTGATAATTATTCACGTTACTAGTTGCTAATGCAACTGGTGTTTCAGTGTCAACAAAATAATAGTCAATTAAATTCTTATAATAGAAAAAGACGCAGCTAACTTTCCAGATTGAAAGAAAATAATGTTTTTCTCGTAATGGCACCTGTACCACATTGGAAGCTCTGTCACACAGAGCAGTTCAGTGAGCTAGAATCCTCTGACAATATTTATTATAAAGAAGGGTTGCCTCAATAAAACGTTGTGCTACGAAATGTTGGAGAGCGAAAAAGTTACCTACAGAATTCTAAACTCACGCTCATAAATCAAGGATAATTGCAGAATGTGGTGCCACACAACGTGGCACTACCCAAAACTGGCGCTAGTAGCATAGCCACATAGGGAACACACACGAAACAGATCTGTAAGTCCACGGTATTGGTGATAAGTTGAGAAAACCGTCCCGAAACACATGTGCTACAATACGCCACTTTTTCCTGCGCATGGGGTATTATCCCCATGCACACCTACACAGGCCGCACAACGGGGTGGCATACTCTGGATCATGTGGTCGAGCAGCTGCTGGGGTTTAGCCTCCCATTCTTGCACCAGTGCCTGTCGGAGCTCCTGAAGTTTCCTAGGGGTTTGAAGACGTGCAGCGATCCGTCGAGCGAGAGCATTCCAGACGTGCTCGATGGGGTTTTGGTCTGGAGAACAGGCAGACCATTCGCCAGATATCTTCTGTTTCAAGGCACTCCTCCACGATGGCAGCTCGGTGGGGCATGGCGTTATCATCCATCAGGAGGAAGGTGGGACCCATTGCACCCCTGAAAACACGGACATACTGGTGCAAAATGACGTCCCGGTACACCTGACCTGTTACCGTTCCTCTGTCAGAGACACTCAGGGGACTACGTGCAACAATCATAATCCCACCCCACACTATCAAACCACGACCTCCATACAGGTTCCTTTCAAGGACATTAAGGGGTTGGTATCTGGTTCCTGATTCACGCCAGAGTAAAACCCGGCGAGAATCACTGTTCAGACTATACCTGGACTCGTCCGTGAACATAACCTGGGACCACTGTTCCAATGACCATGTACCGTGTTCTTGACACCATGATTTACGGGCTCTCCTGTGACCAGGCGTCAGTGGAATGCACCTTGCAGGTCTCTGGGCGAATAAACCATGTCTGTTCAGTCATCTGTAGACTGTGTGTCTGGAGACAACTGTTCCAGTGACTGCGGCAAGGTCCCGAGCAATGCTACCTGCGGTACTCTGTGGCCGCCTGTGGGCACTGATGGTGAGGTATCGGTCTTGTTATGGTGTTTTACACGGTGGACATCCCGTACTATAGCGCCTGGACGCGTTTCCTGTCTGCTGGAATCGTTGCCATAATATTGAGATCACACTTCATGGCACACAGAGGGTCCGTGCTACGACCTGCTGTATTTGACCAGCCTCCACTCGCCCCAGTATTCTACCCCTCATAACGTCATCAATATGTGTTCTTTGTGCCATTTTCTACAGTCACTATTAGTACGTCTGAAAACGTCTGCACATTTACTCGCTGCACCGTACTCTGACTTGCAGCAACACACCTCTGCGTATGTGTACTGCCGCCACCGCGCGACGGTCGCAGGTTAGATGTACCGCATGGTCATACCCCTGGGTGATTTAAACGCGCAAGCCTCCCACCAGAGCGTTGTTTCACCATGTGTCAGCATTATCATTAATTTATGAGCATGAGTGAAGTTTATTTGCCCTCAGTCAATATTGTTCAAGTTGAGGTTGGATTGATTTACAATCACTTTCATGAAGGATAAGTATCAATATGATTGCAGTGTTAAGATTTTTCTAAATCACCAGTGTGATAATGTTCAAATTGAGAAACACCGTCTCTGTACAGAAGGCACCTCAATATGCGAACAATATATAGATTTTACTGAACCACCAGTGTGACTATTCCAATGTACCTGTACGCACCTGTATGTTCTCTGGAACGCTGTAATTTGAGAGAAAAATCACGTTTGAAAGTCTGGGCAACTCACGAAGTTGCATGTACTTGACAGCGTCGACTCCTGGTCCCAGTATAACAGAGAACTATCAATGGAAAGCAGTCACAAGTTGCAAAGCAGGCTCGCAAATTGTGCGCTATGCAGTGCAAAGACAGCGCAAATGCTATACGTGACACTCCAAAACAGCTAAAGAAGCACCAAACTGAAGCCAGGCACCGAAAAGCGTCTCTCCAACGACGAGACCTGAACAGCCACTGTGTGCTTGCCCGAAAGTGACTACTGACTGGCTGCTGACTCTCACACACTGCTCAGAATTACCGTAGGAGGGGAGGAAATTGTGTGGTTTGCCCCAGTGACAACTGCAAATTTCCCTCTCTCTTCCTACATGGAGGGAAAGCCTGCAGAATTTATTCCTCCAGCGCTTGTTGTATTCTCTGTTAACAAACTAAATGTTGGCAGTGTAATGGCCCTCACTTTATGATTTGTGGAAAGAGGCCTGGGCGGGAAAATGCAGTTCGCTTTCCAGGCTGTTTATCAGAGCATAGCGGCGGATCTTTTCTGCGTCTAGGAAAAACTGTGAGTGTTTAAGCAATTCTGTCGGGAAGTCACGTGATTCGCACCGCTTTGAAAAGTGCTTTTCTGGTACTCTGTCTTAGGGGATGCATACAGCAACTTTCTCCGCATGCCCACTGCCCAGGGAATTTCGATTGGAAATCCTACCGGGTTTTCGGTATTATCTACCCAACACATAAAGCTTGTAGCTGCCTCCTCCTGCCACTTTCCTACAACTGGAGAAAAACACGAACTAAAGCGCCAGAATTCACATGCCTTGCTCTTCCGTTCAGAAAGTTTACTAGAATACAACATAAAATGATAATGTATGTTGTCACGTAGCGACATGTGACAAAGCACTGTCACCACAACACCTATAGTTACCTAGGGAACAATGGAAACTATAAATCTAAATTTTTGAATATCGCCCTTCTTGAACACGAGTCTAATGCCAGCTACTTCTTAATAACTACCATCAGCTGTCTACAAACATGGCTTTTATTTCTATAACTGACATTTTGAAGCCATATCCATCTAACTAGGAGATGTTCAAAACATTGTAAGTATGCGATACAATCAATATTGTGATTACTGATACTCTTACAGCCAATAAAATTGCAACACCAAAGAGGATGGCAAATAACAAAATTCTAGTTATTAAGCGTAGAGAATAGAATAGGAGGGCTATGTGGATACATTTGTTAGTGTTTTGGTGGTTTTCATGATGTCAAAGTTAGTACATAGCGCAGCCACTTTTGGTACCAACAGTGGCTGTAAACTAATTAGGCATTGTGTTGAGCTGAGCTTGGATGACAGATAGGGCTACGTCATTTCATGCTGCTTCAGCTCTATACCAGTTTTTATCACAAAGACTGCGAAGTTCTGACGTTCTAATCTCTTAACAGTTCATGATCAGATGTTTCTGTTGGGTGAGAGATCTGTAGGACATGCTAAATAGGGCAGTGATGGAACGCTCTGTGAATCGAAGTAGATCCAGACATCGTGGAAAAGATGCGATCTTGCGTTACCTTGTTTTAAAGGTAACGACACGGACACCTCATAGGAAGGGTATGAACGTAACACCATCTATCCAAGTACTTGCTTTTCGAACTGGAGATAACCGTTTTGTATACCCAATAGAACACCATACATCACTCCAAGTACTGGGCTAGAATGACGATGACGAATGTAATCTGGCAACGTTTATTATCCTCGGATCCTCTACACGTGGTTGCATCAATTCTGATGCTGTACGCAAAAGTGGGACCCGACTCCTGTGTCCAGTGTTGCCTCTGCTGCCGTGACAAAGGAAGACGCAACAATGGTCGCCCTGTTGACACTCCGTCGTCTTCCAGACGTCTTTGCACTTTCCATGTGGACATCTGTCTTGCTTCAAACAAGTCCATTACCTGAACCGAGGATGTGATGCGGTTATACGATCCAGCAAAACCTATCGGGCGCTAGTCATGTGGGGCCGCAGAGCTCTTGCATGATATTGGGATTCTGAACATATCTACTCTAAATTCACATGGCAGTTGTGGGGTCCCAACCAACGCATCCAGCAATATCGTGGAATGACTCGTCAGGTTCTGATCCTGCTGCTGTCGAATTCCAAGATGTGGTGATGGACATTTTCCTTTCTTATACGAGGCATAACATGATCTTCTCACAAACAACTATCACTCGAACGTAATTTCTGAATAGGGAAACCGTTGTGTAATTTTTTCTTATGTAGATAATGTAGATCACGTTACTCCTACCAGCTTCGGCAGATTCCACTCAGTGCTGATCATAATATCGAAACATGTATTACAGTTCATGTCGATTTGATGTTAATTGCATCCAGCCTTCACGATATTACAATTTTAGGACCACAAAGCTAATTTTTCGACTTCTACACAGATCTTATCTCAAACAACTCTACCATGTTACCGAATAAATGAAGTGACAGAAAGTAAAAAAAATTAAATGTTAATGTCCCGTCGACATCAATATTATCGTAAACGAACCACTGGTATGTTCGGAAAATAACATACAGGGAATCTCGATGGCTTCGTTGAGAAAATCCACGATCCTCCACAACTAGATACGCATCATTAACTTTGCCAACATTGCTTGCATACCCCCGCTTCTAAATTCTCATATTTCTATGAACTCCATAAGCAAGCCTTGTCAACGCACAACCGTGTGTAAACTGGCAAACATATAGTCTATATTATCTCTTAGCGAGAAGCTGGTGAAATGACGACAGCGGGAAACTAAGTTTAGGCCCGTAACTTCTATACTGTCATTGCCGAAACCTCGCTTGGGCTAGCCATTCACTTTTTTTTTTTATTAAGGAAACTATCTTTCTCTCACTGGAGAGGACACGATAAAGCTTTTGCCTGTGATCTGAAGCGATCTCTGCCACACGAAAACAAAACTTGCGTGCCTGTAATTCCCGATGTGTGACAAATACTCCTGGTGCGTAAAATGAAATTTTCTGAGGGGTAAAACTGAAAAGGAATTGGTTATGGCTGTCTGTTACATCTCGCCCAGATAATGACATCAGCTGCGCCGCAGAAGTAGACACAGGACAAACATTGCTCCCGGATACTGTCCTGGTCCCGCCACCTAGAGATAGAATGCCTTTATAAGCAGCAGCCGGGAGCTTCACTGACAGATCATTCGCCAACACAAGACTGTTGACGTCATCCTAGTGCTGAGCTACTGGAACCCGGCTGCCCTCTACTGATGTGGACAGCGGACTGCTATATGACTAATTACTGCGCTGTTAACGACTTGCGTTTACTCGTGCGCTTTCAAGTATTACTCTTCCACCATCAAGTTCGCTCGTTCACACTGATGCAGCTCGTTTACGTTTTTTGGACTTCGTTCTGTGCTTGTCTGACTGTGAATTTATAAAATCAGTGCACGCTGATATGAGGGAATCAAGCAACCCTATACAAAAGTTTAGTCGTGGCTCTAATATCAATTCGACCGGTACCACATCATCACTAACACCGTCAACTATTTGGCATACATTTCTGGATAAAGTTGTCCTCTAGTCATTTTCCGTACAGTAGATTAAGGACTTCAGAATCTCTGAAAGAACAGATACCATTCATGATCTGCAGTGCATATACACTGAAGAGCCAAAGAAACTGGTACACCTGACTAATATCGTGTAAAACCCCAAAGCACGCAGAAGTGCCGCAACACGACGTGGCATGGACTCCACTAATGTCTGAAGAAGTGCTGGAGGGAATTGATACCATGAAATTACAATGCCATGAATCCTGCAGGGCTGGGGAGTTTGGTAGACAGCGTTAGTGTTGAAACTCAGAAGAGTGTTCCTGGAGCCACTCTGTAGCAATTCTGGACGTGTGGGGTGTCGCATTGTCCTGCTGGAACTTCCCAAGTTCGTCGGAATTTACAGTGGACATGAACGGATGCAGGTGATCGGGCAGTATGCTTACTTACGTGTCACCTGTCAGAGTCGTATATGGACGTATCAGACGTCCCTATTACTCCAACTGCGTACGCCCCACATCATTATAGAGCTTCCAACAGATTGAATAGTCCCCTGCTGACAATGCAGGGTTCATGGATTCATGAGTTCGTCTCCGTACCCGTACACGTCCATCCACTCGGTACAATTTGAAAGGAGACTCGTCCGACCAGGCAACATGTTTCCAACCATCAGCAGTCCAATGTCGGTGTTAACGGGTTCAGGCGAGGGATAAAGTTTTGTGTCGTGCAGTCATCAAGTGTACAAGAAAGGGCCTTCGGTTCCGAAAGCCGATATCGATGATGTTTCGTTGAATGGTTCGCACGCTGACACTTTTTGATGGCCCATCATTGAAATCTGCAGCAATTTGCGAAAGGGTTGCACTTCAGTCACGTTGAACGATTCTCGTCAGTCGTCGTTGGACTCGTTCTTACAGGGTCTTTTTCCGCGCCGATGTCGGAGGTTTGATGTTTTACCGGATTCCTGATATTCATGTTACACTCGCGAATTGGTCGTAGAGGAATATCTCCACCTTATTGCTATCTCGGAGATGCTGTGTCGCCTTTCTCGTGCGGCGAGTATAACACCACGCTGAAACTCAGTTAAATCTTGATAACCTGCCATTGTAGCACTAGTAACCGATCTAACAAATGCGCCAGACACTTGTTGTCTTATATAGGCGCTGCCGACTGCAGCGCCGTAATCTGCCTCTTTACACACCTCTGTATTTGAATACGCATGCCTATACCACTTTCTTTGGCGCTTCAGTGTATTTATATGAGTGGTGTCTCAGCTGCAATCGGGCATTAAAACAAACCCATTGGAAACAAGTGAAAATTTGTGCTGGACTGGAATTTGAACCCCGGATTTCCCACATATCGTGAGCAGTCGCCTAAACAACTTTGGCTATTCGAGCAAATGTCACCTCCAACAGAAATTCTCCTATGTCGGACACGTCAAAAGAACAGACACTACACATATGAATATATTTGCCTCTAAGGCAAATAATGACACCTTTAGTACACTTGGTTTAAGAATCATGAAAGAAGGTTGTATACATGGAAGAACCCTGGAGATACTAAAAGGTATCAGATAGATTATACAATGGTAAGACAGAGATTTAGGAACCAGGTTTTAAATTGTAAGACATTTCCAGGGGCAGATGTGGACTCTGACCACAATCTATTGGTTATGACCTGTAGATTAAAACTGAAGAAACTGCAAAAAGGTGGGAATTTAAGGAGATGGGACCTGGATAAACTGAAAGAACCAGAGGTTGTACAGAGTTTCAGGGAGAGCATAAGGGAACAATTGACAGGAATGGGGGAAAGAAATACAGTAGAAGAAGAATGGGTAGCTTTGAGGGATGAAGTAGTGAAGGCAGCAGAGGATCAAATAGGTAAAAAGACGAGGGCTAGTATAAATCCTTGGGTAACAGAAGAAATATTGAATTTAATTGATGAAAGGAGAAAATATAAAAATGCAGTAAATGAAGCAGGCAAAAAGGAATACAAACGTCTCAAAAATGAGATCGACAGGAAGTGCAAAATGGCTAAGCAGGGATGGCTAGAGGACAAATGTAAGGATGTAGAGGCTTATCTTACTAGGGGTAAGATAGATACTGCCTACAGGAAAATTAAAGAGACCTTTGGAAATAAGAGAACCACTTGTATGAACATCAAGAGCTCAGATGGAAACCCAGTTCTAAGCAAAGAAGGGAAAGCAGAAAGTTGGAAGGCGTATATAGAGGGTCTATACAAGGGCCATGTACTTGAGGACAATATTATGGAAATGGAAGAGGATGTAGATGGAGATGAAATGGGAGATACGATACTGTGTGAAGAGTTTGACAGAGCACTGAAAGACCTGAATCGAAACAAGGCCCCCGGAGTAGACAACATTCCATTGGAACTACTGGCGGCCTTGGGAGAGCCAGTCCTGACAAAACTCTACCATCTGGTGAGCAAGATGTATGAAACAGGCGAAATACCCTCAGACTTCAAGAAGAATATAATAATTCCAATCCCAAAGAAAGCAGGTGTTGACAGATGTGAAAATAACCGAACTATCAGTTTAATAAGCCACGGCTGCAAAATACTAACGCGAATTCTTTACAGACGAATGGAAAAACTAGTAGAAGCCGACCTCGGGGAAGGTCAGTTTGGATTCCGTAGAAATACTGGAACACGTGAGGCAATACTGACCTTACGACTTATCTTAGAAGAAAGATTAAGGAAAGGCAAACCTACGTTTCTAGCATTTGTAGACTTAGAGAAAGCTTTTGACAATGTTAACTGGAATACTCTCTTTCAAATTCTAAAGGTGGCAGGGGTAAAATACAGGGAGCGAAAGGCTATTTACAATATGTACAGAAACCAGATGGCAGTTATCAGAGTCGAAGGACATGAAAGGGAAGCAGTGGTTGGGAAGGGAGTAAGACAGGGTTGTAGCCTCTCCCCGATGTTATTCAATCTGTATATTGAGCAAGCAGTAAAGGAAACAAAAGAAAAATTTGGAGTAGGTATTAAAATCCATGGAGAAGAAATAAAAACTTTGAGGTTTGCCGATGACATTGTAATTCTGTCAGAGACAGCAAAGGACTTGGAAGAGCAGTTGAAAGGAATGGATGGTGTCTTGAAGGGAGGATATAAGATGAACATCAACAAAAGCAAAACGAGGATAATGGAATGTAGTCGAATTAAGTCGGGTGATGTTGAGGGTATTAGATTAGGAAATGAGACACTTAAAGTAGTAAAGGAGTTTTGCTATTTGGGGAGCAAAATAACTGATGATGGTCGAAGTAGAGAGGATATAAAATGTAGACTGGCAATGGCAAGGAAAGCGTTTCTGAAGAAGAGAAATTTGTTAACATCGAGTATAGATTTAAGTGTCAGGAAGTCATTTCTGAAAGTATTTGTATGGAGTGTAGCCATGTATGGAAGTGAATCATGGACGTTAAATAGTTTGGACAAGAAGAGAATAGAAGCTTTCGAAATGTGGTGTTACAGAAGAATGCTGAAGATTAGATGGGTAGATCACATAACTAATGAGGAGGTACTGAATAGGATTGGGGAGAAGAGGAGTTTGTGGCACAACTTGACCAGAAGAAGGGATCGGTTGGTAGGACATGTTCTGAGGCATCAAGGGATCACCAATTTAGTATTGGAGGTCAGCGTGGAGGGTAAAAATCGTAGGGGGAGACCAAGAGATGAACACACGAAGCAGATTCAGAAGGATGTAGGTTGCAGTAGGTACTGGGAGATGAAGAAGCTTGCACAGGATAGAGTAGCATGGAGAGCTGCATCAAACCAGTCTCAGGACTGAAGACCACAACAACAACATTACAGATGCACTCTTCATTCGACCTCTTGCCGGAATCAAATGAGGCTGCAAGCAATGAGGATAATGGATAGGGAGAGTACGCATACAGAGTGCGAAATATGGGACCTTTTGCAGGAATTAGGTGCGGCCGCGAGCAATGAGGGTAATCGACAGGGGACGCTTCGTATAAGATGTGCGACATACGGAAATTTGGGCTGAATTGGAAGCGTGCTCTGAGAGCCAAAGAAGTTCAGGCGACTGCTTGCTATAAGTGGGAAATCTGCGTTCGACTTCCGTTCCAGCCCAAATTTTCATTGTCGTCATTCCATTATATATCTGATTGTAGTCCATATTCGCAGCTGTGAATACATTTCATGCATTTCATGCCGGCTGTTGTCTACTAAAGTTATCAGGAAATGAAAAGAAATTACAATATGTTTTACACGAGATATTTGAATGGTGCGTAAAGTGGGAACTGACCCCGTGCAAGTAAAAGAGTGAGGTCCTCCACATGAATTCTAATAATAAAAAATCCGTTAATTTCAAATCATACCAAATTTAGGGCTGTCGCTTCAACTAAATAGCTAGGGATTACAATTAAGGGCAACTTAGGCTAGAAACATCACATAGGAAATGTTTCTGGGAAGGTGAACCACCAAAAAGTGTTTCAATGGCAGAACACCTTGGAGATGCAACGTATCTACGAAAGATAATGCTTACACTACACTTGTCCTCCTTTCCGACTGCTGCGCGGTATGGGATGCTTATCAAATGGAACTTAAGAAAAGTTCAACGAAGGGCTGTTCGTTTTCCACTATCAGGAAATAGAGGAGAGAAAGTCACAGATGTGGTAAGGGTGTTCGGGTGGCAATGATCATAACAAAGGCGTTTGTCGTTGGGGCGAGATTTTTCACGAAATCACAGCCACTGTCTCCTCCGAATTCTAAAACATTTTGTTGACATACAAGTACTTAGGGAAAGAAGACCATTGTCATAAAATCAGAGAAATCACAGCTCTCACGGAAAGATTTAGGTGTTGATTTTTCCCACGTGCTATTCGAGAGTGGAAAGTACGAGAAACTCTCTGAAAGAGATTCTGTACACCCTATGCCAAACACTTACTATGAGTTGCAGCGTAATTATGTAAATATTAATGTAGACTTTTCAAATTCTGCATCAATTTTGTGTGTCATAGCACGATAAATAAATAAAGAACTAACATACTAAGGCCAAGAAGTGGAATTAAAATTCAAGGAGAAAAGTTATCGACGATAAGAATTACTGATCACAACGCTGTCCTCTGTGGAAGAGAGGGTTAGTTACAGGGCGTGTTGAATAGAATGATCGCTCTACTGAGCGCAGCAAAGGGATTGAGTTTAAAACAAAGGAACATAATAGTAATGTGAAATAGCAGAAACGAGATTGTCGACAAATTTCACATCACAACTGGGGATCATGGAGTAGAAGAAGTAAAGGAATTCAGCTGCCTTGGAAGCAGATTAAAGTACGACGGACGAAGAAAAGAGAATATAACAAAGCAGAACATCACGGGTAAAAAGAGGACACCTTGCCGAAAGATGTCCATTAGTATAAAATACAGGATAGTGTTCATCTGGAGCACAGCTAATATGAAAGAGAAAAACGGACTGTGCGAAAACTACAAAAGAAGGGAATTGGGTCGTTTCAGACGCGGCATCACAGAAGCTTGCTAAAAATTACGTGAACTGATAAAATAAGAAATGAGGAGAGTCTCCGTAGAATCGTCGGGTACAGGAATATATGGATACACTCACTACGAGTTATATTCGGAAAGTTAGGCCTATTTGCTTACATCTAAAAATGTTCAAATGTGTGTGAAATCTTATGGGACTTAACTGCTAAGGTCATCAGTCCCTAAGCTTACACACTACTTAACCTAAATTATCCTAAAGACAAACACACACACCCATGCCCGAGGGAGGACTCGAACCTCCGCCGGGACCAGCCGCACAGGCTTACATCTATATTTTGGCAGCTCAGACCATAGTTGCACGAACACACCGCCATCCATTGATTGTTTGTGAAGCCACAGGCGTCCTCTTTCTGATTTAGTATCACTTTGACAGTGCGTGAAAGCAAACAACGACGGTTTCGAAAACCATCGTTCTCACCAGTTTCCAAATGACGTCGAAACTAGATTTTTTTATGCAATAGGATACTCAGCTGCTCAAAGTAATCATGAGCTGTGGCTCGTTTATGATACTACAATATTAAATGAAAGAAAGGTTAAACAATTGCGTTCAGACTTTAAAAGTAGCCGGGCAAATACATGGCCGGAAAAAAAATTTGTGCCCGTTTTAGAGGGGTATCAAGATCTAGTATTGCAACAGTGCATGTGGACTACGTGAGATGATTACATTTACTAACCAACAGCACAAGCGGTTCTGAGGTACCAGATATTGACCTGTGCTGAAACACCATGTTAGTATGTGGTGCAGCATCCACAGGCGGCAGTTCAGGAGCTCACTCTGGCATTCAGTCGATCGTACAGATGGCGAATCCTATCACAGGATACGTTATTGGCCGGACGATGCGGCAGAGCAGTTCTAGGCGCTTCAGTCTGGAACCGCGCAACCGCTACAGTCGCAGGTTCGAATCCTGCCTCGGGCATGATGTGTGTGATGTCCTTAGGATAGATAAGTTTCAGTAGTTCTAAGTTGTAGGTGACTGATGACCTCAGATGTTAAGTCGCATAGTGCTCAGAGCCATTTGAACCATTTTTGGATACGTTATTATTCCACTTCTGCTCGACCTGTTTACTTAGTTCTACAAGCATTGGTGGCTGACGAGTCGCACGAGTCACTTGTTGTCTCTTCATATTCCATACTTGCTCGACTGGAGACAAGTAGAGAAATAATGCTAGCCAGTCATGTTGCCGCACGTCTTGCAGAGCACGTTGAGTTTCACGGACAGTGTGTAGGCGACCGTTACCCTCTTGTAACGACGCATCACCTTTCTTTTGCAAGAACGGCATGCTGCACGTATCGAGCATTTTTTAGTGTCCCCTCCAGAAAAACCAAAGATGAAAGAGAGTTGTAGCTTATCGCTGCCCAGCCCATAATGTCTGGGTTGGGGCCAGTGTGTCTTGAACGAATGCACTCTACAGACAGTGCTCACGAGTACTACGTCGTTTGCGCAAACGACCATCACTTGCACACAGGCAGAATTTGCTTTCACCACTGAAGATTTGTTCACGACAGTCCATCTTCGAAATGATGCTGTGACGGCACCAGTCGAGCCGTGCATGTAGTTGAAACTCTTTCTGGGCATCTGAGGGGAATGGGTAGCTTGATCTACACAAAGTAGAAGAACGCAGCGTTGCCAGAGCGCTCGCAGTCTTATTACTTTTCTCACACACCTCGTGCAAGCAGCGGCAAAGGGTCGATGGAAAAATTTTAAAATATTATCAAGTCTCAACGCTACGAGACATATGAATTTCCAACACGACTACAATACGAGAAGACTGTGAGATTGCTCGCCTGACTCTGACGAACAACCAGATGACACAGTTGAAATCCGGGTGGAAGTGACTTGTAGTCACCATGAACCATTTAGAACAGATTACCGCAAGCAGAGATGAGATCTCGAGTTTTCACGGTCATTTACAACTGACACCATACCACAGACAGCAGAGACTTGCGTGGTGTAGAGTAAGAGTCAACTGGGACATAACTGGCATTATGTCTTGTCCAGTAACGAGTCTCCCTTCTGGTTACGTCTCCAACGTGTCCATGGATGAACTGCTGGAAGGTCACCCTCGGAATCAGCGATTCTCGAGACACCTTCCTCTGCACTCGTGACGTCATAGTGTGGGGAGCTATGGCTTGTCTGGTAATTGTTGAAGGAAGGCTTAATTTTCGCCAGTACATGGCAAGAATGGTAAACACCATTTTCATCCCTTTCATGATCAATGTGCCAAATTGCATGTTGTAGTAGGATGATGCAACGGTTCACACTGCAGAATCCGTGACGTCTGTACGGATCCTTGACTTACCTATTCGGTCCCCTGATTGGTCAACCACAGAGCACGTCTAGGAAGCGATGGGAAGCGATTATCTTTCATATTATCTGCTAACAGACAATCTTCATCAGCTGGAAAGCAGATATTTTCGACTTGACAACAAACTCTTCAAGTTAGCATTCGGAGGCTCTTTGCTTTCATGTCGCAACAAATACAAGAGTTTATCCGTGTCTCTGGTGTCACAACTCATACTAACGCGATAATAGAAACTAGTTTTGAATTAAATGAAAGTTCAGTTGTTTAACACCAATTATCTGATCAGCACAACTGCTTCTTAAACGTGTAGCATTCTCTATTTCTGGCCATTATAAAAAAGGAGAAAATTTCAAAAATTTATTTCTCACGTACTATAGAGTACTGAAGCACAACAACAACGTTCCTGAACGGAGAAAGGTTCAGGTCTCAAGGATCAAACGGTTATGCACCCGAAAAACGTCAGAGCGGTAGCTTATTATTGCCAAACATAGGTTGATCTCTAGTTATTGAATCCACAGCTTCAACAATTGGCTGTCGCAGATATTGAATGGAAGCATGCATAGGTGTGACAAAAACAGGAGTTAGAAGAGCTTCTTGTCGAAGAGTGGCCTAACATTCCACTGGACACTATACAATCACTATATGACAGTACTACAAGAAGAATCGCAGGTGTATCACGGGCAAATGGAGGTCAAACCCCTTATTAATAAACCATTCCGAAGTAAGTAAAGGTGTCAACATTATTTTGCCTATCCCCTGTATGTGCCTAGGTGCAAAGTAATGTGTGCAAAAAACAACAAGAAATTTACGCTCAATGAAATTGAAAAGCAACAAAAAAAAAAGCCATTGCAAATGTTACAACACAGGTCTGGTGAGACATGCATCCATCATGGACTGCGACGAGTTTTGAGTATTACGTAACTTCTGTTGTTGTCATGTTTGCTTATTTTACCGAAACACAGCAGTTCATCTCACTAACACTCGAATGCAGTTGAAATTGCGACAATATCGTGAAACAATGTATTATTAAGCTAACAACCAAGGGCAAGACATGTCAGTAGTTATGACAAAGCTTATTACTATAAAAATAAACATGTAACTTCTTCACATGTATTGTTGCAAAATCCACAGCAATTCTCTTTTCACTTAGCTACTGATGGCACTTAAAAATTACATTATTTCACTAAAAATCTGTAGTTGCTTGAATACCGTAGTAGACATGGAAGTTTCGCATGTTGGAAAAATACTCTCCCCTTTGTGTGCTATCATTTGCCAAAATCTTGTTTCATTACCTCGGATCGTTTATGAGATGTGAATGATTTGTGAATATTTCATTCTGGCATTTTCACTACCGTGTGCATTCGTGACTGAGCGCTTTACATACTTTCCATTTCCTGAACAATGGGGACAGACAGCGATATCCTTCCAAGTTAAAAGAGTAATTCAATATGTTATGTAAATTTCATACGCAGCAACATATGACCGAACACATGCCAAACGCAAATTCATATCGCCGCTATTTTTCACTGCAAACCTCAAGAATTTCTTGCAGCATCTTACATAATATAGAAACGTCACAATAACTATGATTATTAATGTAATTCTCACAGCCAAGTTGCCGGAGCCAGCTCAGTTTACCTGAGAGTCCGCGGCTGGGGTGAGGAAGCACGCTTCTGACGTTTGAGCTAAGTACAGCTATTGGCAAGGTGTACACGTATCGTTTATTTTACATTTTATGCGAGTCCTTTGCCGTTTTGGGCGTTCTGTATTAATGTTGGACCATGCCTCTTTAGGCAGTTTGCAGTTATAGTGTGTTCCGAAGAAGGCGTGGTCAACATCGAGTTTCTATTTGCAGTCGAGGCGGATCCCTTATAATCATTAAATTATTCACGATTGCTGACGTGCTGCAATGTTAAAAGTTCTCAACTGCGATTATTAACGAAGTAATAGGTAGCTCATCACGAACCTGACGAATTAAGCTATAAATTGTGCGAGAATCAAGCTTATTACCAGACACTTTCTTTGAAATCGTTTGAGAAAGATTGCAGATCGGTCGGCTCGCCCGGCTTGCTGCTCACGCAGTCGAGGGAGTTTGGTAGTTTCCGCGACGAGTAGGCCTGGCGTTTACTGTGACCTGGTGACGCGTTAAGCACACGCTAGCAACTACGCTTCCCTCAACTCACTCCGTACTGAACTGTCAAAAGTAGCAACTGATTTAAAACCCACTACAATAATTTCCATGGCACTAAAGCAATGTCCAAGAGGTCAAAAAAAAAAAAAAACAGAAAAAGGTTGCCATTGATTGCGTCAGCTCAGTTTCGGGTCGCCGTCGCTGCACTAGGCAGGTGGGCTCCAAGGCCCTGCGGGACACGAAGAGTCGAAAACGGCGTGATGACAAACGAGAAATGACGCAGTCCATTATGGCGTGGCGGGGGCGGCAATTAGAGCGCGGGATCTGGAGCGGCCTCGGCGGCGGCGGGGGCGGTGGGGGCGGCGGGGGCGGCGGCGACCGCGCGTGACGCCGCTCTGTCGGGTCGCCGCTAATGACGGCCAATAATGTCGGTGCCGCCGCCGTCATGCATACTCGCGTGCCCTAATTGCCGGGGGCGGATGTCATTAAGCGCGGGATGCGGGGAGGGCGCGCCCCCGCCCCCACCGCCGCCCCCGCCACTTGGCCGCTCTCACCCCGTTTTAATGTCGCCCGGGGGCCACCGGCTGCCGAATGGGCCTTGTTCTACTGGTTACTGCTGCTAAAGAGCGGCTAATCAAACGTCACGTCATCGTCCGACACTTGTAATGACCCTTTCATCTGGCCGTTACTCGATTTCAACTACTGCCGTACGATACAGAAATTTCTCTCATTGGTTTACTGTTTGCCTGCAGTGTCTCATTAACTCCCTTCTTGGGCTTCTGGCTCGAGTGAGCGGTGTTACGAATGACGTAATAGAGCTATGCTGTTGTACAACGAATTCAAAAAGTTCTCGTCGTGGCAAATTGGACGCTATATCAAATGTATTCTTTATCTATTTCAATATTGTCTCCTTGTCCTCCAACGACTTTCATACGTTTAATACCCCATGTACAAAACCGCTTGATTCAAAATGAATAGGACAAAGTGAAAGTATTCCAGTGACTACAGTCTTTGCTGCCTCTGGATCATGGGGTCCGGGGTTCGATTGCCAGCCGGGTTGGGGATTTTCTCTGCCCGGGGACTGGGTGCTTGTCCTCCCCATCATCATCATCATCATCATCATCATCATCATTATTCGTGACAGTGGCTACATTGGACTGTGAAAAAATTCGACTGTGTAAAAATTGGGACTTTGTACGGGCGCTGATGACAGCGCAATTGAGCGGTCCACAAACCAAACATCATCATCATTCCGTGACTACAGTAATGGCTTTATTTCAGACATACACGTTGTAACGGAACCTATTAAAGGCTTTATTATAACGAAGTACGCGATACCCTCCACATTCAACCAGTTTAACTAGCAGTTATGATAATAGAAAAGTAATTGTGTATGTTAGCAATGATTGCATAACATGTCTACATAATCAGTCAACCCATTACAATATAATTAATAACTGACCCACACAAAAGTTAACATCACTTGAACACTGATACAGCAGATGTCATTATGTAAAAACACTATATCAACTGAAATAATTAATATGAAATACGAATAATATTGGTCAACTTACGTATTTTGGATCTCCTTAAATAAAAATTACCCAGTGAAACCTATTTGGTCAACTTACGTATTTTGGATCTCCTTAAATAAAAATTACCCAGTGAAACTTATTTATTCACTAGGACTGTTTTCACTCACTATTCACGTAAACACATCTGTTTTAAACGAGAACCACTGTAATTTTTAATAATTCACGTTATTTACTTACGTATGCAAATGAGAGAAGTCAGTAGATGTACCTTTGAAAAATGCTCTTTTTGCAACAAAGAATTGTTCTGACAAGTTGACAAATCTATCTGTCATTTTAATGACCTGTTAAATTATGTCACTCGATGTAAATTAATAACTTTTTTGCACAAATTACGATAACAGATGGATGCCCGAGTTATAAACCACATCTTTTCTTAGTAGTTCTTTGACGAGGTTATAAATACAAGCAGCAAGAAGCCTCGTCAGCTCAGTCTTGATAGAACTTTTGTAAAGTGTGTATGTTATTGTCTTGTGTGGAAAAACAATGCAAAGATGTTGTAAAAGAAATGTTACTCTGTACTGTGACAACGTCTTTGGGTGGTCAGCGGAGTTAAGATGGCTACCATGCCAATAAATAGTTTAAGTTCACTTATACTGTCGTTCATTATTTATCAACAAGCACATCAACAACACGGGACCTCATATTTTTACCCCTAGACGAATACATATAGAGTCAACATTAACATCAAGATACGGCAGTGAACCAGCCAGCAGCAGCAGCAACTACTACAAGACAATTTAATGGCGCCAACCGAATTGTCTACATCACGTGCTAACAAGCTTCGTATATTGGAGTGATATAGTGCGAATATAGGAATATCAACCTGGGTGACCATTATAACGTACAGGTTAACTCTACAGTTCCTAGCCGGCCAAAGTGGCCGAGCGGTTCTAGGCGCTTCAGTCTGGAACCGCGCGACGGCTACGGTCGCAGGTTCGAATCCTGCCTCGGGCATGGATGTGTGTGATGTCCTTAGGTTAGTTAGGTTTAAGTAGTTCTAAGTTCTAGGGGGACTGATGACCTCAGATGTTAAGTCCCATAGTGCTCAGAGCCTTTTGAACCATGACGCCTCTGCTGGCTCAACGCGTGGATCTTCTGCGGCTTCTTTCGTAGATCGTACGATTACATTCCACCACTCCATGCTCTACGAATGACCGCCTTGTGGTTTTCTTGCATACGAATCCGGCCTCTTGTGACTGCTTTGCCCATCCAGCAGTACTGTGAAAGTGTGGTGCCACATTATGCAAACTTGATCCGAAAATGTCTTTGAACAACGATTATTGATTACGTTTTTGGTTATATTATACCATAATACGCCTTTTCTCAGGAGGATATCACTGTTTTGAACACTAATGCCAACGATGAACAACAGCAGTGACATTCCATTGTTTCATTGCTGCCAGCCTAAACTCTCAGTCTAACCGCGTATTTCTGAAATGAAGTCATTACTGTAGTAGTAGGAATACTTTGTTTAACTCCCATTCATTTTGAATCAAATGTACAATCATTATTTCAGCTTTAACTTTGTAATGTGATTGTCATTTGGCGTAGCATTGCTTCAGGTATGAGGGAGCAACAGAAAGGAAATGAAGAACGCTTGGGATTCAAACCTGGCGAAATACATCAGGGGCGTGGAAGCATTTCGAAGCGAACGTAACGCAGTCTTGCAGTGACGTATATGAGGGCACGTTAGGTATTGTGATGCAGAATACCTTTCATTCTTGTAAGATGCGGTTGTATAGCCTGAATAACATGCTTCATTTCGACAAGTAGGGAGGGCTAATGCTCCCCAGTACTGGTTCTATCCTTACAGAGAAACTCTTTGAACACCACGAGCATCCCACAAAAAGGCAGTCATGTCCCCTGCATTCTTTCGTGCATTTTCTTCCTTTTTTGCTCCTTAGTCTGTGATATATTGCGATAAACATTTACATAAACTGTTGTAAAAGTCAGAGGAGTTCACTTTGATTGCGATTGAACGAGTCTGAACACGCTAGAACGATGTTCATCGAGATGTGTCGGTGGTTAAAAGCCGCGTCGGTCAGAAGGCTGTAGCATACCAAAAGCTTTGTGGAAAACGTGCTAACCACTGCCTATCAAGGTCTTTGAAATGTTTGATGGTTAAAAGTCGCGTCACTTACGGTCGGAAGGCTATATCATACAAAAAGCTTCTTGAAAAGCGTGCCTACCACTGTCTCTAGAAATCTTTGCTAAGTCAGTGAGTTCATGTAGCGTCAGCTGATTATCGTTGAGTATGGCACAGTGAAAATTCGCCAAAACACCTTCAGCGTTTATAAACTACACAGAACATACGACTATCTTTAAGTCCAGCAGCTCACTTGTGAACCGCCGAAAAAGGAAAAGAAAGAAACGATTTATGTCGCATCTAATCTTGTTTTATCTTCATCGAGAATGTAGCTTTCAGAACGAAGTACTATATCACAGACTGTAATTCAGTTTCATCTATTAATCACGAAACCATTAACTTTGTATTGTTTAACCTGTCGCCACAATCAAACTGGATGTAAAGAAGTTTGACAAAATAATACAACACCCGTGAAGAGAAATAAAATCTGTTATTGTATGCTTTTGACCTCCTTTTTGCACGAATTACAGGTTGTATCCAATGTCAGATGGACATGTCATCCTCAACACTCAGAGAATTACATACCCATTCCTCCTGCAAAAAAGTCTGAACTCAAATGGGCAACGATAACATACAGGGTGTTACGTGATGATTTTACCAACTTTCTGGGATGACAGAGACGGGTAAATGTATCTTTCAGGTAAGAAAGCCTAGTCTACAAACGACTGAGTCGAAAGGTATAAGAGCAAATCCATTAAAGTTCTACCACAAACGTTTATTGTACCTGTTCTGATATCCCTAGTGTAATTTGAACAGTGCCACAGCATGCGAGAGTTCTTCTTCAGTCTCGAAAAGCGTCTCGTACACGTGAATTTCTACGTGGCCGCACGAGAAGAAATCAAGTGGTGTGAGATGAAGCGAAAGTGCTGGCCACGTGACAGGACCTTCTGTGCCTATTCACTTTTTTCAGGGAATATCTGATCCAGGTGTTCATGAACCCTTAGTTCAAAGTGAGGTGGGGATCCATCATGTTGGAATTGATATAAGAATGATTTTCGCTTACGAGTTTCGACTCTATCGCTTCCAGTCCGGGATCCATTTCCTGAAATTGATGCATTTTCCCTTCTCCATCATCGCTTACAATCCGTGGGATCATCACGGTATCACCGTGTTCAAATTGTTCAAATGGCTCTCAGCACCATGAGACTTAATATCTGAGGTCATCAGTCCCCTAGAACTTACAACTGCTTAAACCTAACTAACCTAAGTACATCACACAGATCCATGCCCGGGGCAGGATTCGAACCTGCGACCGTAGTGGTCGCGCGGTTCCAGACTGTAGCGCCTAGAACCGCTCGGCCACACCGGCCGGCAATCAGCGTGTATAAGAAAACTTATTCAAAAATACATCCATATATTACTTGCATAAAACAGTCTTGCTTGGGCCAGATAAATTGCAGAAATGTGCTCAGACCGAAAAAGGGCAACTTGTTTTAGCCCGAGATTAACTTTACGAGCGGTGACATTGAATCACTAATACCAACAACTGACTCAAGTAACATCTAGAATCTGTTACTATCACCCTACATCATCTGCCAACCATCTCAAAAGACAATACAGCCACACAGAACTAACTACTACATGGGCTGTAAGAAAGGCAGTAGAATACACAATAATTATCACTAGTTTACAATGATAGAATTACAGCGTCACTGTGTATGTACACTCCTGGAAATGGAAAAAAGAACACATTGACACCGGTGTGTCAGACCCACCATACTTGCTCCGGACACTGCGAGAGGGCTGTACAAGCAATGATCACACGCACGGCACAGCGGACACACCAGGAACCGCGGTGTTGGCCGTCGAATGGCGCTAGCTGCGCAGCATTTGTGCACCGCCGCCGTCAGTGTCAGTCAGTTTGCCGTGGCATACGGAGCTCCATCGCAGTCTTTAACACTGGTAGCATGCCGCGACAGCGTGGACGTGAACCGTATGTGCAGTTGACGGACTTTGAGGGAGGGCGTATAGTGGGCATGCGGGAGGCCGGGTGGACGTACCGCCGAATTGCTCAACACGTGGGGCGTGAGGTCTCCACAGTACATCGATGTTGTCGCCAGTGGTCGGCGGAAGGTGCACGTGCCCGTCGACCTGGGACCGGACCGCAGCGACGCACGGATGCACGCCAAGACCGTAGGATCCTACGCAGTGCCGTAGGGGACCGCACCGCCACTTCCCAGCAAATTAGGGACACTGTTGCTCCTGGGGTATCGGCGAGGACCATTCGCAACCGTCTCCATGAAGCTGGGCTACGGTCCCGCACACCGTTAGGCCGTCTTCCGCTCACGCCCCAACATCGTGCAGCCCGCCTCCAGTGGTGTCGCGACAGGCGTGAATGGAGGGACGAATGGAGACGTGTCGTCTTCAGCGATGAGAGTCGCTTCTGCCTTGGTGCCAATGATGGTCGTATGCGTGTTTGGCGCCGTGCAGGTGAGCGCCACAATCAGGACTGCATACGACCGAGGCACACAGGGCCAACACCCGGCATCATGGTGTGGGGAGCGATCTCCTACACTGGCCGTACACCACTGGTGATCGTCGAGGGGACACTGAATAGTGCACGGTACATCCAAACCGTCATCGAACCCATCGTTCTACCATTCTTAGGCGGCAAGGGAACTTGCTGTTCCAACAGGACAATGCACGTCCGCATGTATCCCGTGCCACCCAACGTGCTCTAGAAGGTGTAAGTCAACTACCCTGGCCAGCAAGATCTCCGGATCTGTCCCCCATTGAGCATGTTTGGGACTGGATGAAGCGTCGTCTCACGCGGTCTGCACGTCCAGCACGAACGCTGGTCCAACTGAGGCGCCAGGTGGAAATGGCATGGCAAGCCGTTCCACAGGACTACATCCAGCATCTCTACGATCGTCTCCATGGGAGAATAGCAGCCTGCATTGCTGCGAAAGGTGGATATACACTGTACTAGTGCCGACATTGTGCAGCTCTGTTGCCTGTGTCTATGTGCCTGTGGTTCTGTCAGTGTGATCATGTGATGTATCTGACCCCAGGAATGTGTCAATAAAGTTTCCCCTTCCTGGGACAATGAATTCACGGTGTTCTTATTTCAATTTCCAGGAGTGTATTTTCACCTTCAAAATGTTACACTCTCTTACATCATGGTCCTGTCGTGCAATTCTCCAATTCGCTTATCATTAATCTTCACAGTCTCGTCGTGCTTCAGTATAACCACAACAGACACAAGGCAGTTTCAGCCACCTAGGCACACACTGCTATATTCACCCATCTAGGCACGTCTACTATACGATGACTAATCGGCAAAATACGCTCAGTATTTGCAACTAACGAATATGTCCAACAAAAGCACATATCACTTTGTGCTCTGCACTGTCTTGATGTAACCAAATTCTCCTCGTCTCCCCACTGGCTGTGAGCTCCCATTTTCGTCTGGGAATTGGCAAGAAGACACAGTCTGGTGTTTCACTCGATGTTAGGTGGCCATGTCCCATATTGACTGTTCAGACTGCTGTTGAATTACAATACTCGGTCCCAAGTGCTCTCCTCCCTAGTCTGTTTTGCTCAGGGGCAATCAACGAACTGCTCCTGCCACCAGATCATGACTGTGGCTATGCCTTGTCCAGCCACAGCAAATATGAAGACGAGTAAATATTCATGAATTCCAATGAAGAACAACTGCCAAGATGAGAAACATAGAAGTAGATGTCCTTGGTGTAACGAAGCAGCTTGAATCACTAAATAAAGGCAAGGCCTCCGGTCCAGATTGTATACCAGTCAGCTTCCTCTCAGAGTATGCTGATAAAATAGCTCCATATTTAGCATTTATATACAACCACTGGCTCACAGAAAGATCCGTACTTAAAGACTGGAAAATTAATCAAATCACAGCAATACCCAAAAAGAGAAGTAGGAGTAATCCGCTGAATTACAGGGCCATATCATTAACGTCGATTTGCAGTTTGGAGTATTTACTGTATTCGAAAATTATGAAGTACCTAGAAGAAAACGATTTATTGACACATATCATGGTTTCAGAAAATATCGTTCTTGTGAAACACAACTAGCTCTTTATGCTCATGAAGTAATAAGTGCTATCGACAGGGGATGTCAAATTGATTCCATATTTTTAGGTTTCCAGAAGGATTTCGACACCGTTCCTCACAAGCGTCTTCAAATTACACTGCGTGCCTGCGGAGTATCGCCTTACTTGTGCGACCGGATTCGTGATTTCCTGTCAGAAAGGTCACACAGTTCGTAGTAATAGACGGACAGTCATCGAGTAAAACGGAAGTAATATCCGGTGTTCCTCAAGGAAGTGCTATAGGCCCTCTATTGTTCCTGATCTATACTGACGACGTAGGAGACAATCCGAGTAGCCGTCCCAGATTGTTTACAGATGATTCTGTAATTTACCGTCTTGTAAAATCATCAGATGATCAAAACGACTTACAAAATGATTTAGATAAGATATCTGTATGGTGCGATAAATAGCAATTGACCATGAATAAGGAAAAGTCTGAAGTTATTCACATGAGTACTAAAAGAAATCAGCTAAATTTCGATTATGTGATAAGTCACACAAGTATGAAGGCTGTAAATTAAACTAAATACTTAGGGATTAGAGTTACAAATAACCAAAATTAGGACGATCACATAGACAATATTGTGGGTAGAGCAAACCAAAGACTGTGATTCATTGGCAGAACACTTGAAGGTGCAACAGGTCTACTAAAGAGACTGCTTACATCACGCTTGTCCGCCCTATTCTGGAGTATCGCTGTGCGGTGTGGGATCCGCGTCAGGTGAGACTGACGGATGACATCGAAAAAGTACAAAGAAGGGCAGCTCGTTTTGTATTATCGCGAAAGAGGGGAGATAGTGTCACAGACACGATACGTGAATTGCGGTGGCAATCATTAAAACAAAGGCGTTTATCGCTGCGACGGGATCTTCTCATGAAATTTCAGTCACCAATTTTCTCCTCCGATTGCGAAAACATTCTGTTGGCACCCGCCTACAAAGGAAGAAACGATCATCACGATAAAATAAGAGAAATCAGGACTCGCACAGAAAAATTTAAGTGCTCGTTTTTCTCGCGTGCCGTTGGAAAGTGGAACGGTAGAGAGATAGCTTGAAGGTGGTTCATTGAACCCTCTGCCAGGCTCTTTGCGGTGAATAGCAGAATAATCACGTAGATGTAGATGATGTACAGATGAAGTCCCATCCAAGAACAGGTACCACACCAATTGGTTGTCTACCAATGCACACAGTGAACCTCGGAACTGGCACAGCTAGAAGTGGACTCTTCTTCACCGTCAGCTCTGCTGACTAGCTTCTCCACCAGGCTCTAGACATGGCATTTCGTTGGGCCGGTCGTGCTGAAGCAAACAAGTGCAGCTGGCGGACCATGCTAGGCACCGGCGCCATCCCGCAACTTCTCCGCCGCTGCCCCCAGTGGCCTCCTGTTCTGCCCCAAGTCAGTGCTGCCGCTGGAGTTCCCATTTGTAGACTTTTTCCTGCTGCGTCACACCATTCCAGGAAAGCTCATAGTGTCCTTACGTCTGCCCCCGCACTGCCACACATGCCCTCTGACCGCAAAAGAGCACCCGACTTGTGTAGGTGCGACTGGAAGTGTGGGAGGGAAGGGGAGTGTGCGTGCGAAATTTCAGTTACGCGGCAAAGCGTAGTTTGTGTGTTTTTTCTTTTCTTTTTTTTCGCAGCCGGAGATCTATTTCTACATACTGTGTTGATCATAGGAAATCTCAATGCACAACCATCACTGTCAGAATGTAGAAAAGTAAACCAGCACCGTTGATGCACTTCACTAGGGCTTTATCGCTAATTGCGAACGGCAAATTGCGGCTTATGTATACAGTTCAGTCTGTCAACAGAGCTACATGCTGCGAATGTTCGAATGTGTGTGAATTCCTAAGGGACGAAACTGCTGTGGTCATCGGTCCCTAGACTTACGCACTACTTAAACTAACTTACACTAACTTATGCTAAGAACACCACACACACCCATGCCCGAGGGAGGTCTCGTCGGGGGGGGCGGGGGGGACGTGCAGTTCGTTACATGGCGCCTCAAACGACGCGGCCACACCGCGCGGTGCTACACGGTGCGTCTTGGTGGCAACAGAGTGGAATATGTCGACCCAAATAGACGCAAAATCGTCTCTTGGTGGACATCACGTAACAAAAAGAAGCATAAAGAAGGTAGCAGAGGGAACACCTGAAATGCAGCCTCGATCAGTGGCTTCAAGTTCTCTTGGTTGACAGCTGCAGGATTTGTCTTACGTCAGACGATCGTCGCAGAATTACACTGAGGCGACAAGGTACCAAGTCACGTTTCAGGTGGGTAGTTCAAGAAGGAGAAGGGGCTGTTAGGGGTTGTCGTCTGATATGTTGCCGATGTCAGACGCCTTTCGTCACTATACATGGTAATTTTGAGGACTCTGTGTTGTGAATTGGCAGGAACCAACTCACAGGGTTTGGAGGAAGCCGAAAGGCACGCGTTTAAGCTCACACAGGCTGGCGTGAGGTCTGGAACAGGTAAAGTAATTATACTATCAATAAAAGTACGTAGCTGATGGAATACTTAACTTTAATCAATAATTGGTGAACATCGGTCTGACTGTACATGCATCCCAAGATAAATAACAAATGATAATGGCGCCTTGCTAGGTTGTAGCAAATGACGTAGCTGAAGGCTATGCTAACTATCGTCTCGGCAAATGTGAGCGTAATTTGTCAGTGAACCATTGCTAGCAAAGTCGGCTGTACAACTGGGCGAGTGCTAGGAAGTCACTCTAGACCTGCCGTGTGGCGGCGCTCGGTCTGCAATCACTGACAGTGGCGACACGCGGGTCCGAGTATACTACCGGACCGCGGCCGATTTAAAGGCTACCACCTAGCAAGTGTGGTGTCTGGCGGTGACACCACACTCTGCATTTTCGGGGTGGGATTGTCTGATATAATGGGTGGCTGTACATTCAACATATAAGTCATTTGGTACGCCTTTCAAGACGATAATGAACGAGAACTCCGTGCTCACCTTATGAACACTTTTCTCCAAGAGGCAGGGATCAACTGAATGAAAAGGGCTGAGCTATAACTCATCAGCCCGAGTGAGCACGATTGCGATGAGTTGAATCTTGCAGTGCGGTGTTGCAAGAACCCTTCTCACACAGTCCATCATCCAAGAGTGGTTACCGTCGTAGAGTGGGACCGGCCTGCGTAGTAATATGGGGAGTAGGATCTAAACGTGTTATTATGCATGGGATGATGTTGCTCTGAGTACTATGGGACTTAATTGCTGAGGTCATCAGTCCCATAGAACTTAGAACTACTTAAACCTAACTAACCTAAGGACATCACACACATCCATGCCCGAGGCAGGATTCGAACCTGCGACTGTAGCGGTCGCGCGGTTCCAGACTGAAGCGAGTAGAACCGCTCGGCCACACCGGCCGGCTGGTCGAGCAGTGTCAAGCTGCAAAATCATCTTTTCACGTCTATCGCTGTTGTGCGGCCGTTTGTCTTTCAGTACTCGGCTCAAAGGCATCAATTGCTTTCGATAACGATCTCCTGGGATTGTTTCTGTCAGTTTCAATTGCTTCGGAAACCTTCTCTCTTTCGCTGCCATGCCAGTCTTCGACGACTCAGTCAGCATTCTTGAAGCATTGAGGCCATTCCCTGCACCTTATTTCATTAACAGGTGGTTCACCGTAGGTCTTACCCAGCATTTTACGAACCTCAGCCGCAGATTTCTTCATGTTAATGCAGAATATTAAAGCTTCCCGCTAATGACAAGAATTGAGCTCGTAAGTTAACATATTCAAATGAGAATAACTTTATAACGTAATCACAAATCGACTAATATTTTGATGGCGTTGTGTTTACAAATACCTAAGCTTACTCTATGACACTTACGACCTAGTAGTCTACACCACAGCTTGCCGCTACTGCCATGTATTGCAAAACGGCGGAAGCCAAGCTGTAGACCAAATAAATGGTGATTTGCAGCTTTACACTGATATTCCACAAATCCCGACTAATTTATATTAGCCTGCAAGAGCAATATTGTTTAAAAACTTTTTCGGTGTTCAAGCTTTTCAAGTTTTATTAAGGCCAGGTTCTCGTACAAATGAACAAAAAGAAGAGAAAGTTTGGAAATCTCTTTTGAGACAATCTTTTTGGGGATTATGATTGGTCGTACTTTGAACTTTATTTTAGAGTTTCAATACAAAAAAACAAAACAAAATGGTGCCCATAAATATGGATTGATCAAGGGGCTGCGAGTCTGAAGTACGCGCACTGTGAGCATTGTAGCCCCTCAGGAGTTATGTGAAATCAAAAATGGATAACATCAGTCGAGACTACATTAAATTTACGGGAGCTTATACCTCACTACAATGAAATAACTTTAAATTTAACGAGATGGTGCTAACTCTAACTTTGAGTTCGATTTGTATGGGTTCGTTTCATTCTTCATGGCTTTAAAGAAATAGTTAATTAACAAATTTCATATATTATAGGTATAAGCTCCCAAGAAAAATGTTTACTTTTTGGGGGTCAAAGATAGAAGTTAATAGATTGAACCGTTTTTATTTTACGCTGCATGCAGTTTTGAAATACCGTTTCTCGAGAAAAACCTATTTAAAGTTTAGGGAAAACTTTTATACTTATTATTAGTTTAATTTGCATAAAACTAGATTTTATGGTATATTTTTGATGTCAGTGAACAAAAATCTTAAGTTAGATTTTAAAAATTCGAAATCGCTAATGCTATATGGCGGACCGAAAATTATTTCTTGACCAGTTTCGGCCAAAAGTTGGCCAGAAATAGTGTTTTCATTGCTTACGTTTAGTTTGCAATTCCAGGACCACATATCAAGCCTTCCTCTAACTCGATTTGTTTCTGGAGAGCAATTTCCTCTTTCTTTTTGACCAGAAAAGCCGATCTGGCTGAGCTGGATATGCTGAGTTCGGTGGGGTGCGAATATTCTTCGTCAGCGTTTTCGGTGAATATGTTTGCATGCATACTGCAACGTAAATAATTTTGTGAACGTGCGTCAAGACACGACAAGTTTTCTACCTGAACCGGGCTTCTCCGGACGAGAACGTCCCACGGCGGCCGTAACACTGCTTCGAAGAAACAGTTGGAAACTTTTATAAAGTACGGATAAAAAAACCTTTTCGCCCCAGCATTATAGCAATATGTACCTTTCCTAATATGCAATTGCAAAATCGAATTTTCGGCCATTTTGAATGAGAACCTGGCCTTAAATACAACTAAAAATTAAATATAAACAGTCTCTATCGCGGTTTGAGATATTTTATTTTTCAGCAACCTGTTTCGGCCCTTTCCTCTTATCATCTTCTGGCTTTTCACTGCCATTTTGGCTGCTGCTGGCTGCAGATGGAGCGAGATCAGTAGAAGTACGGTTGTCACTGCTCAGCTACAACCGTACTTTCTCGGATCTCGCGCCATTTGCAGCCACTGCCAGCCATAATGGCGGTGAAAAGCCTGAAGATGGTCTGAGGAAAGGATCGAAACTGGTTGCTAACAAATAAGAAATGTCAAAACGCGATCGGGACTGTTTTTATTTGAAGTTTAGCAATTTATACTTATCGCTGTGCTCCAAACAGAACATGCTTTCTTAAATTTTAGAAATACGACTATTTATTGCCAAATAATTATGGTAAAGTGTCCTTGAGAGCTTAAAAAAAACTACGAAAGTAAATGGTATTCATTAATTCCTAACTTCACCTACTTCTCACGTTGGTCGCAGCACCAGGACTGCCACGCGAATAAGGAATCGATGGGTTCAGGAGGCCATGCTTCATCTCAGCTGGTCCGCGGGACCACCACACTATAGAACCGACGTATAGGCCGGTGGCAGGATGGGATCGTAGATCCATGTCACGTACCGTGAGTCAGGCAGTGGTCTTGTCTGCAGCAAGACGGGTATCCAGACGGCATCTGGAACACTAACTGGAGCTGCCAGCGCGGCGGGGTCATTGACACAGCTTTTTCTCGACATGGCAGCAGAGACAGATGCGCCGACTGTGCTGCACTCAGGGTCAACACTGGGCACAGAAGTGCTACCACGCCGTCTTCTCGACGAGTCCCGGTGCTTTGTACAGCATCATGATGGTCATGTCGGTATGTGGAGGCGGAGAGGAGAACGAACGTTGGCAGCTTATATTTGTCATGTGATATCGGCGAAGCGCTCGGAGTGAAGGTGTGGGGTGCTGTTGGGTACACAATACCATCATCACTGGTTCACACAGCCGGTAATTTAGACTGATCTCGTGTTAAGGCTGACGTGTTAAGGCCAGTTGCTTTGCTGCATCTTTGAGATCTCACAGATGATCTCTTTCAACAAAATAACGTATGACCGCATACCGCCCCTGCTGTCCTGACCTACTTCGATAGAAATGGTGTTCGATGGTTGTCCTGGCCAGCAAGTTCTCCAGGTGTCGCACCCCCCGAAAATATCTGGCCATGGGTTGAACACATAGTCTAACACTGCCCCAGCCGTTTGTTTAGTTATGGTTAACTGTGTGTGTAATTTTATACCTCTCCACTGTGCAGTTTCGAAATAAGCAAAGTAAGGGTGTCTATCAGTGCATTAATTACGCAATGGAATTTTGAATGCTATCCTGAATGCTGGCCCCGTCACTTCTGGTGGACTGTTCGAATCGTCGGCCGCGATGGCCGAGCGGTTCTAGGTGCTTCAGTCCGGAATCGCGCTGCTGCTACGGTCGCCGGTTCGAATCCTGCCTCGGGCATGGCTGTGTGTGATGTCCTTAGGTTAGTTAGATTTAATTAGTTCTAAGTCTAGGGGACTGATGACCTCAGATGTTAAGTCCCATAGTGCTCAGAGCCATTTGAACATTTTTTTTTTTTCACGCACCGATGTTTTTCTTTCGGAGAACGAGTTATTGTACCGGTGCTTGGGAGGAAACACACAAAATTCAGATGAAAGTTTGAACGCGTGTGTTTGGAAGTTAGCCCCCAAGCATTTGCATTCTGGTGCGAAGTCTGTGGAGATAGCGACTTTCCTGGCAGTGAGCAGCTTCAACGGAGGGTGTTCAGGAATGCTGAAGACCATGACAACGATGGACGTCACCCTGGGACTCTATTCGACGCAGTTCGCCAAGCATTCGGACGACCACCGGATTCAAGCGGCCTAAAACCGCTTGTCACCGGCCTTACGAACGGCTCTGGACCAGCACAGAATGGCCCAGATCGAGCAGAACGCCCTCTATGAGGAAAAGGAAGCACTACTTCATGGATTGAGAATAGCACATTGAACGTAAGTTGCATAATATTGCATTTATATTTAGTCAAAGCTTCAAAATGCTTATAGCCATTTGAACCATTTTTTGTTCCAATCAATGTAGGGTAATCAAATACTCAGTCTCATGCTGATACAGAACGTTATGTAGCAACTACAAAACATAACAACATATCAAATGATGAAGGGTAAGCTATGCCTCTACTGAAAGGACAAATTCTAGTCTTGGCCATACAATTTATGTTTGGTGCCAGGAAGGGCTCTCAACAAGGGAAGTGTGCAGGCGTCTCGGAGTGAACCAAAGCTATGTTGTTGGGACATGGAGGAGATACAGAGGGACAGGAACTATCGATGACGCCTCGCTCAGGCCGCCCAAGGGCTACTACTGCAGTGGATGACCGCTACCTGAAGATTATGGCTCGGAGGAACCCTGACAGCAACGTCACCATGTTGAATAATGCTTTTCGTGCAGTCACAGGACGTCGTGTTACGTCTCACACTGTGCGCAATAGGCTGGATGATGCGCAACTTCACTCCTGACGTCCATGGCGAGGTCCATCTTTGCAACCACTACACCATGCAGCGCGATACAGATGCACCCAGGATTGGCATCGCGTTCTCTTCACCGATGAGTTTCGCATATGCCTCCAATCAGACAATCGTCGGAGACGTGTTTGGAGGCTACCTGGTCAGGCTGAAGTCCTTAGACACACTGTCCAGCGAGTGCAGCAATGTGGAGGTTCCTTGCCGTTTTGAGGTGGCATTATGTGGGGCCGACGTAGTCCGTTTGTGGTCATGGAAGGCGCCGTAACGGCTGTACGATACGTGAATGCCATCCTTGACCGATAGTGTAACCATATGGGCAGCATATTGGCGAGGCATTCGTCTTCATGGACGACAATTCGAGCCCCCATCGTGCACATCTTGTGAATGACTTCCTTCAGGATAACGACATCGCTCGACTAGAGTGGCCAGCATGTTCTCCAGACATGAACCATATCGAGCATGCTTGGGATGGATTGAAAAGGGCTGTTTATGGAAAACGTGACCCACCAACTACTCTGAGGGATCTACGCCGAATCGCCGTTGAGGAGTGGGACAATCTGGACCAACCATGCTTGATGAACCTGTGGATAGTATGCCACGATGATTACAGGCATGCATTAATGCAAGAGGATGCGCTACTGGATATTAGAGGTACCAGTGTGTACAACAATCTGGAGCACCATCACTGAAGATCTCGCTGTATGGTGGTACAACATGCAATGTGTGGTTTTCATGAGCAATAAAAAGGGCGGAAATGATGTTTATGTTGATCTCTATTCCAATTTTCTGTACAGGTTCCGGAACTCTCGGAACCGAGGTGATGCAAAACTTTTCTGATGTGTGTACAACTGCAGCACTCATATCAAATGATATCAAAACACAATCGTAAGTGCCTGGCACAGTGTGGGTCGAAAGCATCGTAAGGTGCAAAATCTTGAAACATTACAGTAGAGACTGGCAAGCCACAACTGGCTACTACTTATGACTGAGATACTCCGGCATATAGTGAGAGCAGCATGGAATAGCATACACATCCCATCGAACCTCAGTTAGACTAAGTACCCAGCGAGATTAGAGACATTGTTGCTACAACAAATGGCACCTCTGTCAACTAAATTTAACACTCTACATACTCACGAATCAGTTACAAATGTAATCATGAATATCCACAATAAGTAAAATTTCTACGTTTGCTATCCTTCGTGGTGACGAAATTTTAATGGCCAGAAACGCATTCATTTATTAAAAGTCGGGTTATTTCGATCGTTTAGGAACAGGTTTCAGTCTCTTTATGGCACCAGAGGGTTTGTAAAGTTGAGTCTTGCTTTACCACGAGAAACTACTGAATTGTTGCCACCGAACGACCTCTTCCTTTGTCATGCAGCATGATGAGGACAAAACAGACTCGTTGATATAGAGCTAGCAAGTGTTTGTATACATCGTGATAGAATTCCTTCTTTGCTGTTGCAGTCTGAGGCAATAATTCGTTGCCAGCTGTCTAAGTCGTGATGAGCAGGACTTCATTCTTAATTTTTTTAACGAGCAGTTCTGTCACTGTCGGAGATGTTTCGCCGACCCGTTCGCAATTCGACTTTTTATTCCAAGATTGCTGGCATAACACCGAGTATCGTCACCACTAATAATGTTGCTGAAACATTTCTCGTCACGGACGTCATGGATAACTTGCCATCTATTTGATTCTTTATCAAGACTTGTTGAGCAGTCCTTGTACACAAATTCCGTTAGCTCAGAACGTTAAGAAATATCCACAAATTGCATGGGGGCTTAGTTAAAATAGAATGCAAATAATTTTAATTTTTTGTTTCAGTAACTGTCTGTTCGGTTACGAAGTCTCGTAACGGTTGGCCCTGACTAGTATTATTACGCAATCTGACTGCATAGAACAACAACAAAGAATGAAATGGAAATTTTCATTAACACAATTAATTAATTAAGTCCCCAGCAACTATAAAACCTACGAAACCAAAGCACAAGTGTAACTGTTCTGTGTGTGGAAGTATGACTCAACGTACGCATCTGGCACGGTTCTTCTTCAACAACACAAGAAATTTTAAATATCATTTATACTGAATTAATTAAAGAAAATAGAAATACCATAATTACTCAAGAAAACCAGAATTACACTCTAATACAAGAACACAAGCCAGATGCTTTGTTGACTGAACATGTAATGACGCATTATTCAGGACACTGAAATAATGAGAAAGAAAAGAAAAGTAGTTTGTTACCTTAATTTATATTGATGAAAAGCACTCTAGACATTACAATCTCTCCACACCGACTCGCTACTATCACATCTCAACAAGAACTTTTCAGTATCACATCTCAGCAAGCACTGCCTACTAGCTCATCTCAATAAACACTCCTCACTACGACATCTCAGCACTGACTACCACGAGCTCTCCCCAAGCACTGCTCACTACGAGTTCTCAATAATAACTGCCAGTGGAGGCGGCGGAACAATGCTCTCTAGCGCGATCTCTGGCGCTGTGGCTCAGTGTAGCCACCTTTCATATGCCCTTCCTCCACGGCTAGAATTTGATGGTATTTTTGCCAGCATTGGTGGTGAAAATACCACCAAATTCGTCAAAAAAAATACAGACAAAAATAAAAGATAATATTAATACGTAAATATCATATAACTAGATAAAATTTTGGCTTTGCACTGACCTTTCAATAACCTAATATATAAAATACAGTAAGCAATACAAATTCTTTCATACATGTGACTTTACATAACAGTTTACACAAGTATTATGTGGTTAAACAGTTCAATCAATAGCGTCAGCAATGACGAATATGTGCAGGTGAGAGTCTCATAACTTTTCAGAAACAGTAATACACAAAAAATCAGTTTATACAAATATTCACATAAAAGCTTTCCATAGCTCAAGAAACAAGTAGTTGACAGTTCCAGCAGTAGCACCCAGCAATGGTCAACAGGTGCAAATACCAACAAGTGACATTATTTCAATAGAAGCAGTCTATCAGTGGCACCCAGCAATGTTGAATAGGTGCAGACACCAACAAGTAACATCATTTCGGTAGAAGCAGTCCATCAGTGGCACCCAGCAATGTTGAGCAGGTGCAGACACCAACAAGTAACACCATTTCAGTATAAGCAGTTCCATTAGTGGCACCAGCAATGTTGAGCAGGTGCACACAGCAACAGGTGACATCTTTTCAGTAGAAGCAGTCCATCAGTGGCACCCAGCAATGTTGAGCATGTGCCGACACCAACAAGTAACACCATTTCAGTATAAGCAGTTCCATTAGTGGCACCAGCAATGTTGAACAGGTGCAGATATCAACAGGTGACATCTTTTCAGTAGAAGCAGTCCATCAGTGGCACCCAGCAATGTTGAGCAGGTGCCGACACCAACAAGTGACATCATTTCGGTAGAAGCAGTCCATCAGTGGCACCCAGCAATCTTGAGCAGGTGCAGACATCAACAAGTAACACCATTTCAGTATAAGCAGTTCCATTAGTGGCACCAGCAATGTTGAGCAGGTGCACACAGCAACAGGTGACATCTTTTCAGTAGAAGCAGTCCATCAGTGGCACCCAGCAATGTTGAGCAGGTGCAGACATCAACAAGTAACACCATTTCGGTAGAAGCAGTCCATCAGTGGCACCCAGTAATTTTGACCAGGTGCTGACCGCAGTCCATAAAATTCACTATTACTAATCACACTGTTCATCAGCAGAAATTAAACATGTCCAGGTGACATCCACCATGTTGAAAAGTGCAGCACCATCACTAATCAGACAGTTCAGGCATGAACAATAGTTTGAATACACATACAATGCTGTTACACTAAACATACAAATCATAACAAACACACAAATGATATCAGATAATTGTCCTATTAACTATTACAATACACAAATACCAGTAAACCTATAATATTTATGGCTGTCAGTGCAAGCCACAACAACAAGTAAAATAATATTTAGGAGATAGGTTGGGATCACTTCTCTGGGATTATAAAAGGAAAACACACAAAACACACTCACTCATCTTTCATCCACATTAAGTACTACTGTGTAATTGAATAGTGTTAACTGTGTAAATGTATCTCTGTCCAAGATTTGATGTTCATCATGTGTACCAAGTAGTAGTGGCAGCAATGTATAACAGTCAATAATAGTTAAGTCAGCGTCATAGTCATCATGTCAAGACCAATGTTTGCCAAGCCAGATCAAAATGTACGGTTGCTGAACAACTGTCAGTGAGCCAAGATATGCACATGCTTCCTCTCTCAAAAAAAAAAAAAAAAAAAAAGTATATACTGCTTAGTGATTTGACAAAGTGTGTGTTTAGACAATCTTCCTTCTATTTGAGTGTTCTAGTCTGCCATCTTCATCCTCCTTGTTCCATATAAACCAACAAAAACAATATGCTCCTCATTTACTTTACCTCTTATACACCAAAACTCTAATAATCATCAGCATAATCTCAATACTTCACTAATACCTCTTCAATACGTCGATACATATAAACCTTATCATCAATATCATTTACCTTACCTCTTGTCCACGAAAACTCCAATAATCATCACTTAATCTTAATACTTCAATAATACCTCTTCACTACGTCGATATATATAAACCTCAGCACCAATATCATTTCACTTCCATAACAACTCTTTCCTCTAGTCAGTCTCCTCGAACAAGTACAGACAAAATCCTAGTGCAACTTCAATTCATCATCCCATACAATCCGAAGACACAGTGTCCACACACAACCTCTGTGTAATCCATCTGACCCAAATTTTCTACTCATTATAAATTATAAGATACTTTTTGGTTCCTTGTCCATCATTAAATAAAAGAAATGCATACATGACCTCTAACAGACTTTAGTTCGAATAACTCTCAGTAATTAAGTACGATTACGGAGTGTGAATGATCATAATGTTTCACAGTGTGTACACCACTTCAAGAATCATAGCAGAAGCAAACATGTGGAGTATTTTTTGTGTCAAGTGTCACTTCCTATTTCAATTGCTCACGAAGAATGCAGTGTAATGACTGTCAATAGTCTATACCTAGTTTCGGTATGTCATGTCGTTAGCTTCCTTCCTAGTAACATAAATTTATACAGCTTCCCTAAAACCTCCAGCTCATGTGACTTCTAGGAAGTTTCTTGTACTAATGTCGTTTATGTCGAATTACTGCAGTTCATTTTCTTATCTTAAAAATATAAGGCACTGAGCATAAGCAAAACATGCAATAGCGAGGAAATATACCAGTAGCGAACAGAATGTCAACAAGTGGATGCGGCACAATTCTTACAACGAGGCTCTGCCAAGCGATCAATCTATAATTAATACCACAGTGTAACCTAAACTTCATGTTCGTACACAGTATATCAACATTTCTATACACCAAATTAAAGAGTAGTTATGACAACAAAACAGAAATGTGTAAATATGCAATCCATACAAAAAGCAGCAAACATATATCTTACGTGATAAACAAGTCATTAGCATCATATCAGCATAAGCAAATAAATGTTTATATGTAATCTTAATAAGTAAACATGAAGGCGCAAGCAGATAAATCACAAAGTGTAACCTACATACATAACAGCACAACTAATCAGGTGGCAATTATAATTTAAATAAATAAGCACAGCAGGCACAAAATAAAAAAAAATATGACATCAGTGAAAAAGCATAGCAGCCAAGCGATGCATAATATATACAAATAACAAGCCTGTTCATTAATCAATCATTGTCAAAATCAGTTAATGTGCGCAAGCACGTCGTTTCATAAGTAAATTCATAGAACATGAAATTTAGCACAAAGAATGAATCACGTAATCGCGAGCAGCAAATTACATCTAAAGTACGTACCTAAGTGGAATTATGTTACCTGAAAAATAAACTCAATTAATAGTTACCCTTTTTTAGTTTATTACTTTTTTTTTTTTTTTTTTGAAATTACATTCTTCCTGAAATTTTCTCCATAGCAAGTCGTCTTAACGTCGGACACGCACAGAATTTACCTGAAGGTCTTAAATATTTTATACAACCGTATCCTGAAAAATACTGAACGTTAATAACATAATTTATGAAGTCCTTATAGCTTTATACAGAATTTAGTCGGAGAAATTAGACTGTGTATTTGTTTACGTCTGTCAGTGCATTCGCACTGAGCGCTCGATGAGCTGTAGGCGCGTGAAGTCGTGTGAAGTTAGCACCCTTTTTTCGAGAAATATACATTTTTTGCACAGTTCTTGTTAGATGTGCCATAGTTCTAGAGTTCTTTCCACAAAATTTCAATAGTTCTGCAAAATGTAACGAATAAAACAACAATACTCGAAAAAATTTTCGCATCGAAAACATTCTCTGACAATTTCCGCAAAATGTAAATAAGTACAACAGTTATGAGCACAGTTCTGAACAGAGATCCAAGAGTTCTATCGAAAACCCAAGTAACATTTTTTTGTGCAGCTAATAGCTTACTAGATAATTGCAATTTAAGGAGAAAATCTTTTCACTTACTGTGAAGTTGGCACCCTTTTTTTCAGAAATGTATATTATTTTCAGAGTTCTTGATAGATATGCCATAGTTCTAGAGTTCTTTGTACAAAATTTCAATAGTTCTGCAGAATTTAGCGACGAAAACAATATTCGAAAAAATTTTCGTATCGAAAACATTCTTCGTCAATTTTCGCAAATTGTAAATAAGTACAACAGTTCTGAGCACAGTTCTGAACAGAACTCCAAGAGTTCTATCGAAAACCCAAGTAACATTTTTTTGTGCAGCTAATAGCTTACTAGATAATTGCAATTTAAGGAGAAAATCTTTTCACTTACTGTGAAGTTGGCACCCTTTTTTTCAGAAATGTATATTATTTTCAGAGTTCTTGATAGATATGCCATAGTTCTAGAGTTCTTTGTACAAAATTTCAATAGTTCTGCAGAATTTAGCGACGAAAACAATATTCGAAAAAATTTTCGTATCGAAAACATTCTTCGTCAATTTTCGCAAATTGTAAATAAGTACAACAGTTCTGAGCGCAGTTCTGAACAGAACTCCAAGAGTTCTATCGAAAACCCAAGTAACATTTTTTTGTGCAGCTAATAGCTTACGAGATAATTGCAATTTAAGGAGAAAATCTTTTCACTTACTGTGAAGTTGGCACCCTTTTTTTCAGAAATGTATATTATTTTCAGAGTTCTTGATAGATATGGCATAGTTCTAGAGTTCTTTCCACAAAATTTCAATAGTTCTGCAGAATTTGGCGAGGAAAACAATATTCGAAAAAATTTTCGTATCGAAAATGTTCTTTGGCAATTTTCGCAAATTGTAAATTAGTACAACAGTTCTGAGCACAGTTCTGAACAGAACTCCAAGAGTTCTATCGAAAACCCAAGTAACATTTTTTTGTGCAGCTAATAGTTTACGAGATAATTGCAATTTAAAGTGAAAATCTTTTCACTTACTGTGAAGTTGGCACCCTTTTTTTCAGAAATGTGTACTTTTTTCAGATTTCTTGGTAGATATGCCATAGTTCTAGAGTTCTTTGTACAAAATTTCAATAGTTCTGCAGAATTTAGCGAAGAAAACAACAATTCTCGAAAAAATGTTTCTATCGAAAACATCTTTTGTCAATTTTCGCAAAAATTAAACTTGTACAACAGTTCTGAGGACAGTTCTGAACAGAACCCCAAGAGCTCTATCGAAAATCCTAATAACATTTTTCCATGGAGATAATAGTTTGTGATAAATTGATTTAATGTGGGACACACTTTCTCTACAGAAAATATAAATATATTCGTACAACAGTTCTGATGACAGTTCTGGACACCACGTGAAGAGTTCTATCGAAATTCCTAGTAGAATTTTTTAGTGCAGGTAATAGTTTAAGAGGTAATTGCAACTGAATTAAGAACCCCATAAGAGCTCCTACTGTGAAGCTGGCGCCCTTTTCTTCAGAAATATATATTTTTTTCAGAGTTCTTGATAGATAAGTCATAGTTATAGAGTTCTCTGTACAAAATTTCAATAGTTATGCGGAATTTAGCGAAGAAAACAACATTGTATAACATAGCTGATTCAGGAACCCTTTCATTTTGATACAATTCTTACTGTTGCCACAATAAATCACTTGTGCATAGATTCCAACGGTACTGATCATTTCAAAAATACAACCATTGACCAGCGGCGCACATTTCTTGCAGCGTTGTACAAAGCATTCGGCTTATCCGCTGTGAAAATACCACACTTAACGCTATTTTAAAATTTACGGTGGATGGCTTCCGTTTATCTACAATGTCAGCATCTATCGAATTATCTTCATGCAAACGTGATGCCTGGATCACACACGTCTCCTTTTTAGGTACGGAGGAAACTAGAGTTCAGTCTTGTGGAAGCCAAAAAAGGAAATGTGGGCATCCCTTCTATTACTGATAGCAAACTCTAGAGAAATCTCCACGCTTGTTTTTCTTCATCATGCCAACAAAAGAAAAATTCTCCCTTCATAGCTCTATTATCATTCCAGTACTAGTAAACCAGTTGTCCGCTTTCACATTTCGACCTGACTGATATACAGGTTTACACAGTCACAGAACAACATCAAAATGTTTATTGCTCAGTTGGTAAATCCTTCTGGTTGCAACACAGCGTATATTTCCAAATTGTACAGGTAAAATACTTAAGAATCCACATTTAAGAATCCATACTCGTTTGGTTTGATTGATACATATTGCTGAAAACTGTACCTTCCACAGAATCCTTCCAGCTTCTTGTCTACTGTAACATTTTCTCCAAGGGTGTAAGATTTGTGGTAGTTGCGTACAAACACAGTAAATATTTCCCGAATAGCTGTTAGCTTGTCTAATTGTCTCCTTTCAGCACGAATAGCGCGACTGTAAAATCTAAGGCTCTCCAGAATAAATTTGAAACGTTTTATGTTCATTTGCGAGGTGAAATTTTTCAATGCTATCACCATCAGTTCCACACAGATCTTCCAGGCTTTATCTGTTACTTTTGTTAACAACAATTAAAAACAAGAGACTCATGAAGGCTTTCAGTTCAATATCATCTATTGATTTTACCCCTCTCTCACGCTGAAATGAGGCTTTGATGCTCTCAAAATTCTGATTGGAATACAAAACTACAATAGACAAATATCGTTATCTATGAGGTAATTACAGCATCACAAATGCTGTTTTGGCTGCACCTATTGGTACAGGTAAATTTCGAATAATATTATGGTCTTCGAACAATATGCTTTGTATTTCTTCAACACTATCTAGTACTTCCCACTTTCAATAATAAAATTCCTATAAAATAACGCAACCACGCGCAGTGTATTAATCTGAAATTTGACGTTCAGACAGCGGACACTGACTGTTAAACAGTTCAAACAGAATTTAAGTGCAGTTTACATTCTGGATTAGCTTTGTACTACTTACTACGTTGATGAACAAATAAATTAATCGCTGAAATGAAATACGAAAGGGCACAGTGGATGAAAACGAGCAATCGGCTCATATGTCGAGAGCATTAGCGTCGATACTGAATCATACAACAATGAAAGGCACACATGAAGTGTATACCTTTAGAATCAGGAAGAACCAGATGAATTTTATTACGTAAAACAGTAATTGTTTTGAGCTCTCATGACATCCAGGACCCACTAACAGCTAAAAATATGCCCAGGACCCTCATGGATGACAGTTATGTGGCAACATCACCAGCCGCTAGGATACATAAAAACATGTGCTGTGTGTAACGAATAAATTTGAAATTGCTGTCGTTAATATTGTTGCAAACATTTGTTCTAGTTAGAAAGGAAGTGTGGAAGTTTGATGAGTTACACTACAGCGAGAGTTAAAAGTCTTTACAATGTATAGAAATGTAAATATATTTACTGAATATATCGTACAAACGAACTAAGTAGTATGTTTAAATCCTAATTCAATACATGACTGATAGAGGTGTTATAATGTTGAGGGGATACAGTATTAAAGTTAATAAGAAGTTCGAAATTTGTAAATAAGAACCTCGTTTATTTGGTCCTCAGTAATCCGGATTTCCGGTTTATCCGGATTCATATTTTGTGGCCCTTGGTATTTTTCTCTTTTTTTCTTGTAACACGAAGATGTGTAGTCGGTGAGGTACATAGGCTGCTTATCACTAGGCCGGTAATTTAGTCTAGTACTGAGTGATAAGGAACTCGCAGTGTGTGAATGACATTGTTTCTCAAGTATTGTACATTAATATAACGGTGTATTGATGCCCATCAAGTAAGTTGCATAGTAACCACGCCAACAGCACTCCACCACAGCTCATTGTACCTCTGGTGCGATTCTCGACAGGTGTGACACCATATGGTTAGTGGCGCGTGTGAATGTATCTGTTCTCTCAGCCATATGTTTGTTTTGCACTGGCGAGCCTTCTCTCCTTGAATCATCTAAGCGTGCACATCCCACGCTTCCACCTACAGTTACTACAGTCAGTCTTAAGAAGGTGTACTGGCATTTGTATAGTGCTGAACATTTAGACTTTTTGTATTTAGTAGAATATACATCCGGGTTTTCGATTTTCGGTTTTCCAAAATAAAAGTGAGAATTTACGATCGTACTCATAGCTGTACTTCCAGCAGTACTTTATCTCCTGCGTTCCCAATTTCGTAGAAGTTGTCCTACGAAAATTGCAGAAGAAGCACTCCTGGACGAAAGGATATTGTGACGATATTCTTTCGTCACAGCCTGGGGTTAGAGACCCGGTCCGGCACACAGTTTTTATCTGCCAGTAAGTTTCACATCGGCGCACACCCACTGCAGAGTGAACACACAATCTATTTCATAATCTACTGGCACCATAAAAATGTTATGACGGTTTTTAAAAGAACTCTTTCGGTGCTATCCAGAACTGTCAGCAAAAGGGTTGTGCCAATTTATTATAATGTAGACCAAGTGGGTCTCTCGAAAATGCTATTATCTCATTAACTGTTATCCCCCACAAAAAATGTTATTACAGTTGTCGGTAGAACTCTAAGGGCGTATTAAGAAATGCCATCAGATCTTTTGTACGAATTTATTACTTTTACATGACAAAAGTGAGTCCCACATTAATTATCTCATATAATGTCATCGTCACAAATAATGTTATTATAGTTTTTGGTAGAACTCTGTGGGTGATATTCAGAACTGTCATCAGAACTATTCTACGAATTTTGCTATATTAGATAAAGTGAGTATCAGATTAAAACAATTAATGTATAAACTATTGTCGCCACAAAAATGTTCTTATCATTTTCAATGCAACTCTTCCGGTGCTATCCAGAACTGCCAACAGAACTGTTATACAAATTTATTTTTTCCAAACTGACAAATAATTTTTTACCATACCAAAATTTTGCCGAGTTAATGTTTTCTTCCCGAAATTCTGTAGAACTATACGTGAAAATAATTTATATTTGTCGTAAAAGGGGTTAAACTTCACGGGAAATGCTCATAAGCATTCCTTAATAAAGGCAGTTACTACGTAAACAATTACCTGCACAGAATATGTTACTAGTATTTTCGATAGAACTCTTACAATGCTATCCAGAGCTGGCATCAGAGGATACGAACAGACATTTTTTTTTTTTTTAGTAAGAGTGCCCCACAATTAATCAATTACCATACAAACTATTATAACCACAAAAAATGTTATTATGATTATCGATAGAAGTCTTGAGGCGTTAACCAGAACTGTTCATCAAAACTGTTGAACGAATTTACTTTTTCTGTGGAGAAAGTGGGTCTAACATCAAAGCAGTTACCGTATAAACTATCATCGCCACAAAAAGATATTATTAGGATTTTCGATAGAGCTCTTGGTGTTCTGTTCAGAACTGTTGTACGAATTTACTTTTTGCGAAAATTGACAAAGAAAGTATTCGATAAGAAAAATTTTTCGAGTATTGTTGTTTTTCTCGCTAAACTCTGCAGGACTACTCCAATTTTGTACAAATAACTCTAGAACTATGACATTTCTATCAAGAACTCTGAAAAAATATATATTTCTGAAGAAAAGGATTCCAACTTCACAGTAAGTGAAGAGGTTCCCTCCTTAAATTGCAATTATCTCGTAACGTGTTAGCTGCACAAAAAATTGTAATTAGGATATTCGATAGAACTATTGGGGTTCTGTTCAGAACTGCCCTAAGAACTGTTGTCCGAATTTACTTTTTGCGAAAATTAATAACGAATGTTTGCTATACAAATTGTTTTGAGTATTGTTGTTTTCTTCGTTAAATTCTGCAGAACTATTCAAATTTTGTACAAAGAACTCTAGAACTATGCCATATCTATCAAGAACTCTGAAAAAAAAACATATTTGTGAAAAAAAGGGTGCCAACTTCACAGTAAGTGAAAAGATTTTCTCCTTAAATTGCAATTATCTCGTAAGCTATTAGCTGCACAAAAAAATGTTACTTGGGTTTTCGATAGAACTCTTGGAGTTCTGTTCAGAACTGTGCTCAGAACTGTTGTACTTATTTACAATTTGCGAAAATTTACGAAGAATATTTTCGATACGAAAATTTTTTCGAATATTGTTTTCGTCGCTAAATTCTGCAGAACTATTGAAATTTTGTACAAAGAACTCTAGAACTATGCCATATCTATCAAGAACTCTGAAAATAATATACATTTCTGAAAAAATGGGTGCCAACTTCACAGTAAGTGAAAAGATTTTCTCCTTAAATTGCAATTATCTAGTAAGCTATTAGCTGCACAAAAAAATGTTACTCGGGTTTTCGATAGAACTCTTGGAGTTCTGTTCAGAACTGTGCTCAGAACTGTTGTACTTATTTACAATTTGCGAAAATTGACGAAGAATGTATTCGATACGAAAATTTTTTCGAATATTGTTTTCGTCGCTAAATTCTGCAGAACTATTGAAATTTTGTACAAAGAACTCTAGAACTATGCCATATCTATCAAGAACTCTGAAAAAAATATATATTTCTGAAAAAAAGGGTGCCAGCTTCACAGTAGGAGCTCTTATGGAATTCTTAATTAAGTCGCAATTAGCTCTTAAACTATTACCTGCACAAAAAAATTTCACTAGGATTTTCGATAGAACTCTTCACGTGGTGTCCAGAACTGGCATCAGAACTGTTGTACGAATATATTTATATTTTCCGTAAAGAAAGTGTGTCCCATATTAAATCAATTTATCTCAAACCATTATCGCCATGGAAAAATGTTGTTTGGGATTTTCGATAGAGCTCTTGGGGTTCTGTTCAGAACTGTCCTCAGAACTGTTGTACAAGTTTAATTTTTGCGAAAATTGACAAAAACTTTTTCGATACGAAAAATTTTTCGAATATTGTTGTTTTCTTCGCTAAATTCTGCAGAACTATTGAAATTTTGTACAAAGAACTCTAGAACTATGGCATATCTATCAAGAACTCTGAAAATAATATATATTTCTGAAAAAAAAGGTGCCAACTTCACAGTAAGTGAAACGATTTTCTCATTAAAATGCAATTATCTCGTAAACTATTAGCTGCACAAAAAAATGTTACTTGGATTTTCGAAAGAACTCTTGGAGCTCTGTTCAGAACTGTGCTCAGAACTCTTGTACTTATTTACATTTTGCGGAAATTGCCAAAGAACATTTTCGATACGAAAATTTTTTCGAGTATTGTTGTTTTGGTCGCTAAACTCTGCAGAACTATTGAAATTTTGTACAAAGAACTCTAGAACTATGCTACATCTATCAAGAACTGTGAAAAAAATGTATATTTCTCGAAAAACGGGTGCTAACTTCACACGACTGGCGCGTGACGTAGGAATTCATTGTTTGCGGTCAACGACTGCCTCGTGCGGCGCGCAGACTGACTGTTGCTTTGAGTACGCGCCGCCGCCGGAACACGGCGCGGTACTCTTGCATTCTCCGTGTTTTTACATACAACTGTTAGTTTCTCAAGAGTATGTCATTCCACAAAAATTTTTACGTTCGATATATGATGTATTCCCTTAGAGCGCCGAGATTTAAGAGTTTCTACTTCAGCAGTGTTATCATGAATAATTTTGCGAACTCTATATGGACCGTTATAAAGCAGAAAAAACTTGCGACACAAGCCTTTTCCTCTGTGAGACAAACGGTGAGACTTAATTAATACCTTTTGACCAACTGAAAAGATTTTTAAACGACCAGGATGTTTAGCTGATTTCACTCTTCTAGCAGCCGCAGATGCAATATTTTGTAGAGCCAGGTTGACAACTTCAGAATGCCGCAGTTTCCGTGAAGGCGGAAAAGGAACGATTTCAGAAATGCGATTTGTTGGTACTTTATTTTTTAATATCAATAGAGGCGGTAAAGAGGTTGAGTCATTAGGAAGTTCATTCAGAATGTTTTGAAAAATATGAAGATACTGATCCCAAGTTCTGTGATTCTGATGACAATAAAGACGGCACAATTTATTGATTTCCTTCATCCATCTTTCTGAAGCGTTAGATTGAGGGTGAAAAAGTGAAATGAAGATTGGTTTAATTTTACGACGCCGTAGAGTACGAAGCCAAATTTTAGAGCGAAACTGTGATCCATTATCTGATATAACCTTATCAACATGACCAACTTCTTTAAGAAAATGTTTGATGAAAGCATTAGATACTGAACGAGCTGTTGCTTTGCGTAACGGTGTAAAACACACAATTTTGATGTCAATTCCACTGCTACAAAAATGTACGCAAAACCATTAGTAGATCGAACCACTGGACTGAACAAATCAACTGCAGCCATCTCCTTTAATTTCGCTGGAATGATAGGAAACAACGGTGCTCTGTGAGAAATTGTTGGCGGCTTAGCCTTTTGACATAATTTGCATTTGGCAAGAACAGATCGAATACGTTTTTCCATATTCCTGAAGTAGCAATTTTCCCGTAATTTATGAAAGCATTTTCTGGGACCAAAGTGCGCATATGCACTGAAATGTGTAAACGAGGTGTGGCCAAATCATCCAATCTAACAAAGCGTCTAAGAAAATTACAGACACCAAGGAAACTACGAACATCACGTTTTGTAGTAGGAACAGCATAATTACGAATAGCATCTAGTTTCTCTGGATCGGGAAGAATACCTTCTGTAGAAATAATGTGACCGAGAAATTTCACCTGAGAACGACCAAATTCAGATTTTTCTAAGTTCACTATTATGCCAACTCTTGCAAAAATACGTAATAAGTAATCCAAAATTTTGTTGTGCTCACTCCAGGAACGTTTAGCAATAAGAATGTCGTCAACATATGAAGTAATATTGTCACGAAGATAAACAGGTAAAATTTCGTTTAAACTACGAATGAATGCTGCAGAAAATATAGTAAGTCCAAACGGTAATTTCCAAAGTCACTTTCGGGTAAAACAGTCAAATCCGGTTATTGTTTACCTACTGTCTAGATAGATGGATAGTAGAAGAGTTGTTTTTTTTTAGATGCAAAGAATAGTGAAAGAGTAGGCAGCGGCGCAGAAAACTAAAAGAGAAATAGCACCACTACAGCTCGGGGCCCTGTGAGCGCTACGACACATATTCACTTAGTGTAGTGAATCCCCTGAGGACATTAATAGCTGCACATAAATTCCAGTTTGTGACTCAGTGGCAAATCTGGCGGAAGTGCGCACGTAAATCGATCTAACCATGAACATGGATGTATCTCATTCTTAGAATTACGAAAGATCTTAAATTTCCGAACAGTCAAAAAGTGTTTATAGTCAAAGTTTTCGCCTCGTGGCGACAAAGACCTACCGCGTCTGTCCCAGTTTGAATGTCGATTATTGTCAAGTTCGCGCGCCTGGCGCTCTCTTGTTGCATCCCGTAAATGAAACAAATTATTTTCTTCAAACCCCTCTGCTACCTGTGATTCTAAATTTCTTCTGCTGTCTTTTCCTGCGATTTCGCCTTCAATTTGTTTGACTTGCTTTTGTAGTGCCTCAAATTCCCTTTTCACGCGTTCATTAAATTTTCCCTGATTTTCAACATGCTTATTTATGTTCTGGTACTCTTCGGTTTCTGCAAATGGTAATGGAGCTGTATCATCTGAATCTCTGTCCCCATGTAAACTAAGACTTGTCAATTTATCTGAAATCTCCTCATCTCTTTCCAATAAGTTTACGTATTTCGTAAGTGTCGCAACTCGGGTTTCGGTATTGACACATTTAGTAGTTGACTGTTCACACTGTTGCGTTAAGTCATTTGGTACGGATTCCTCGATTCTTTCAAATACTTCTTCATTATCGTGTGCACGTTGTAAATTTAACTCTGAAAATTTTTGAACTATCACGCGATCTTTTTCTTCCTGTTCCCTGTCCTGTTCCTCTTGTCTAATTCCTGTTGAAATTATACTATTATTGTGAGCCTTCAAAATCGGCTGTACTTCTTCTCTAATTTCTTTCTTTGATTCATCTTTCATGTTTTTGAAACATGTCCTTGTTCGTGAGCCTAACTGTGTTTCCATTGTTTCCATCTCGGTTTTATTTGTTCCTATTTGTGATTCCCGTGAGTCTAACCGTGTTTCCATTGTTCCCATATCAGTTTTTATTTCAGATCGTAACTGTGATCCCACTGTTTTTAATTCAGATCTTAACTGTGATCCCACTGTTTTGAATTCAGTTTTAATTGTTCTTCGTAGTGATTCTAACTGAGATCCCAAATTTAATATTGCACCCAACAACTGCTGCATATCTTCTGTCGTTAATCTCGTATTCTGAAAATTTTTTGATTGTGAAAAATTTTGAACTAGTTCTGGACTATTTTCCCTGTTTATTAAATTGTTTTCAACTCCATTATTCATCATCCTGTTCTCCTGTGTTGGCGAGTTCGCCATGTTAACAATTTCGTTATTCTGGCTATTCATCATTCTTGCCTGTTTCGTCGATCGCGTAATCATTTACAAAACATACAAAACTCGTCACAATACGAAAATTACAGAGAATTTAACACGTTATCACCAACAATACCATTCACACGAAATGCTTCCCACAAACACGATTAACGAACAATTGAAATAATTGCACTAAATCGTCAAACGCGTATACAAGACAACAATCAAATTCAGAGAAAAAAAATACCATTAGAAGAATGACAATTACCAAATCTACACATGCAAAATAGACTACAATTACTAAACTACAAATTACTACAACAATACTACTGTCTACTATTTTTACAATCAGAAGAATTCCAAGGGACGATCCTGGCAGGGTCGCCACGTGCATGGGGGCTTAGTTAAAATAGAATGCAAATAATTTTAATTTTTTGTTTCAGTAACTGTCTGTTCGGTTACGAAGTCTCGTAACGGTTGGCCCTGACTAGTATTATTACGCAATCTGACTGCATAGAACAACAACAAAGAATGAAATGGAAATTTTCATTAACACAATTAATTAATTAAGTCCCCAGCAACTATAAAACCTACGAAACCAAAGCACAAGTGTAACTGTTCTGTGTGTGGAAGTTTGACTCAACGTACACATCTGGCACGGTTCTTCTTCAACAACACAAGAAATTTTAAATATCATTTATACTGAATTAATTAAAGAAAATAGAAATACCATAATTACTCAAGAAAACCAGAATTACACTCTAATACAAGAACACAAGCCAGATGCTTTGTTGACTGAACATGTAATGACGCATTATTCAGGACATTGAAATAATGAGAAAGAAAAGAAAAGTAGTTTGTTACCTTAATTTATATTGATGAAAAGCACTCTAGACATTACAATCTCTCCACACCGACTCGCTACTATCACATCTCAACAAGAACTTTTCAGTATCACATCTCAGCAAGCACTGCCTACTTGCTCATCTCAACAAACACTCCTCACTACGACATCTCAGCACTGACTACCACGAGCTCTCCCCAAGCACTGCTCACTACGAGTTCTCAATAATCACTGCCAGTGGAGGCGGCGGAACAATGCTCTCTAGCGCGATCTCTGGCGCTGTGGCTCAGTGTAGCCACCTTTCAAAATTCACTTATTTACGGTTTCTTCTATCATCCAAGACGTCACATTCCCATACTACTTAATCAAACTGGTGATGAGTGGGATGTTCTTGTTGATCCACGTCCCTGTCGGCCGACATTTTCATGGTTTCTCTGTATCATAAAGACTGAATATTGCCAGTGGAAGTATTCTCTTTATTTTCTAAATGTGTGTATTATATAACTGTGTTGTCGCCTGCTGTGATGAACAATTTTTCGTTGAAATTCTTATCGTTTATAAATGTATGTTGTTGCTTGATATAAGCGTTTTTACTGTGCAAAGCTGCGGGAAAGAATTATTTTTCCTTGATAAATCTCAGTGGCCTACGAAAATTCATCTTTCACATATGAAAATGTTCTACGTCAGTTAGTAAGTACGAACGGTAGAAAGCATTAATACAAATCAAGAGACAACGTGTCTGCTTGAAAGAAAATCGCGGAACACTTGCTTGAGTGTAGAAGAAAGTTGTTTACTTTTAGACTATTGGTCATGAGCAAAAACTGTTAGGGGTTACGGTTAAACTATATATCGAACTATGATTTACTGATCAATGCAAAATCAATGATCCTACACAGCTGGTTAAGTTGATCTACAAAACTCGGTAGTTTGAAGTTATTCAAGTTCTTAATAACTCACGAAAGGGCAATAAACAAGCTAAAATTGTGTTTAGCTTTTGCTTTTTAATACGTATTGGTGGTTTAGCATTGTCGTTGGCCGCTATCTCGACGACATAATAAAGCAGTTTGCGGTCGTAGAATTTCTGGAAAGTTTTGTGCACTTTTAATCTTCTTTTTCTGGGATTCGTTTATCTTAGTGCATAATTTTAGTTTGCCTGGGAATTAGGTGCCTAACTACCACTAAATTTATGCAGCCAAACATTTTACGTATATAATTTAGTATTTCACATATGCAACCAAATGGCAATGAACGAATGCAATTTAACACACTGAGTAGTGTTTATTCACCACAAAAACGTTTACAGTAAACGATTTAGACTCATTACATCAAATAATTAACTAGATTTAACTGATTTATGGTAACTAGTCTTAAAAGCAGAAATGTGTGTTCAGTATTCGTCCCCAGTTTGTTGCAGAATCCTAAAATCAGCTTGAAGTATTGATTCTGTGGTGCACGTGGCCGCCGTTTTCAGATGAGACTTGGTCTTCTGATCCTAAGATCCGTCTTCACCGGAACTCTCGTCTCCCGTTGTTCTGAGAAGGCTAAACCCGATGGGCTGTTCCTTCTGAAGTTTTCGATGTAGCGGGCTATTTCTTATCTCTTGATATTTTACTCTGGTGTCAAGCTGTAACAGAAACAAAATCTGATGTTAGCTTGCAGGAAGAAATAACTTAGCTTACCAGAAACAGTGGCCAGCAATTGGCCCTTGGCTGTGGATATTTCGATTCTGTGTCGCTGTGCATCTCAATGATTTCTTCTATTTTTTTATTGTTCTTACATCGCTGTCCGTCCCCCCCTCACAGATGACAACCGTTCAGTTAAAGAGGAATGAAATAAAACTACAAAAGTATTTTCAAAACACGGATTACACGTGGATTTAATTTAAAAACTAAGACGTTCTCCGAGCTTCTCTTAAGAAATAAAAAACTGAATTTCTTTATGATTACAGAGAAGAAAACTAATGTCTTCTACTGATGTGTGACATTGTTGGAGAGTCTGATGATGCACAATTTGGGGCTGTCAGTGAGAAGGGGATAGTTTTATTTATGGACTTACTCTTGTCACAAGCATCACAATTTGATACATTGTATACAAAAGAAAAATTGACTCGCTGTCTATCTCTCTGTCTCTCTCTCTCTCTCTCTCTCTCTCTCTCTCTCTCTCTCTCTCTCACACACACACACACACACACACGTAATTAAAGTTCATTCTAGGGTTCGTTATTACCACCCATATTTAACTCGAACACTGTTGAGAAAGTAGTTAAGTCCTTTAAAAAAAATGTATCCGAAATATAGCTGCTGCCTTCATATACATTTCACAGGAATCGTACTTCTTTATCCACTCTTGGAATGAAAATATGGAAGACGTTTAATACATGTATCTGCAATTACAACATTACAGGCCTTTAATATATCTCTTGCCCAGCAGCTAGCTGCTTACAGTCATACATAAGTCCAGTCGTAACATAAGTCCAGTCGTAACATAAGTAAATAAGAAGTGGTAGTAGCAGTAGTAGTAATAGTAACAAACCATAAACATATTGCAGTGTCTTATTATCTACAATACAGTGTACTAACGTTATGCCCATTTATGTCTTTAACGCGTATTGTTCTCTCTGGTAGGCACTTATGAACTCTTTAGATAAAGTCACACGGTTTTATCACATTACGACACTTGAAAACACTCGTTTTTCTGTATAGGATTACATTACACATGTTTTTGCAGTTATATTTCTGAAAAATGAAAAAAAAAAATACGCTACATAGCCCCCCCCCCCGAATTGGAAGAAGCATAGGTAGCCTCTTACATTGCTTCTAACAGCCCACAAGAAGCATACTTTCTTTTTGTTCCTGGTATTCAACTGTTGACAATGACAGTTATTTTTCCCATTATTACATAGTACATGTCATCACTCTTTGATTTGGTTTTAAGACTTAAGTCATCTGAAAATTCTCTCTTGTACATTTTCCGTTACAAGACTTTCAATTAAATATTTTATTACATCAGACTGTTCATCAATGAGAATTATTTTCTTATTCATTATCAGTGTATGTAACGTCCGCCCTCGGTATCTGAGCGGTCAGCGCGACAGAATGTCAGTCCTAAGGGCCCGGGTTCGGTTCCCGGCTGGGTCGGAGATTTTCTCCGCTTAGGGACGGGGTGTTGTGTTGTCCTAATCGTCATAATTTCATCCCCATCGACGCGCAAGTCACCGAAGTGGCTTCAAATCGAAAGGCTTGCACCCGGCGAACGGTCTACCCAACGGGAGGCCCTAGTCACACGACATTTACATTTAGTGAATGTAACATGGAGTTTATTTAACTTACCTTGGAACGTAATTCAAAAAATGTTTACTCATTTGGGCATTGGTCTCGGGGATTGTCAAGGGAGAACCATCACTGAGCCTTCAGGCTACATACACTGATGAGCCAAAACATTACGACCACTGCACACCTTGACGTTGGATGCCAAGTGGTGGGGTTGCGGACACGTGACGCGGTAACAGAAGTATGTAATCGGATGGGGGGTCACCCTTGCGAAGACATGGGCTGCAAATGGCGAAACAAACGACTTTGACAATGGGCACATAATTATTACGCCAAGCCTGTGAACGAGTATCTCGAAAACGGTGAAGCTGGTCGAATATTCACGTGCTACTGCCGTGAGCATCTAAAGAAAGAGGTAGAAGGACCGTGAAACTACCACTAGGCGCTAAATCGTTTGACGTCCACAACTGTTCACAGAACGTGGTTCGGAGGCTTCTGTGGTCTGTAAAGTAGGATAGATGGTGATCTGTGGCATGTCTGCCGAAAGGTGCACGCCCAACTGTTTCGGAGCACACCGTTCATCATACATCGTTGAACATGGTACTCCGCAGCAGACCATCCCTATGTGTTCACATGCTGACCCAGCGACATCGTCAATGGGACGGCTGCATCGGGATTCGACCGTCGATCAATGGAAATATGTCGGCTCTTGGAGTGAATCACATTTTTACTGCAACAGGTTGCCGGTGCTCTCCACAAACATCGTCATAAAGGTGCACGGTGGCTCGAAACGAGCAGCGCGTCACGGATGTAGGCTGGTGGGAGCAGCATCATGCTTGGGGGTCATTCTCCGCGCTTGCATGGGACCTGTGATAGTAACAGAAGACACAGTGGCAGCTGAGAACCACCTACAGCCCTTCATGCTTGATGTTTACCATCAGTAAAATTGTCCATATCTCGGAACCAGAACCGTGTTAAAGCGGTTTCAGGAGCGTTGTAGTGAACTCACATTAATGTCTCGGCGACCAAATTCGCTTGATATAAATCCTATGTGAAACCATCTGAGTCGCTACTACTGGCTATTACACATCATGGTATACGCAAATCATCGGCCTGTTATTTAGGCGAATTACATAACCTGGCCGTAGACATCTAACGCCACATACCTCCACAAATCTACCAAAAAATTGTAGAATAGCTGATACGTAGAACCAGTGATGAGCCTCGCAAACCTGTCAACAAACATACGGATAGCTAATATGCAGAATCAGTGATATATTTCGTTCCAAAGACGGACAAACAAGCTATTAAGCAAGTGGGCGTAATGTTCGAATTCGTCACTGTATGTTCGTTCTTTCAAGAGTTGGAGGAAGGGATAGAATTTTCATGCGTAGATATAAAAAAATGTATTGTACATGTGTCTGAAGATGGTGCATTTTGTGTATTGAACTGGGGACTTAGAAACGACACAGAGAGGCTTCGTCCCTCCGTGGACCTCCGCGGTTCACAACCCCACAACAGGCCACAGCAGTCAACCCACCCCACCGCCACCCCACACTGAACCCAAGCTTATTCTATGGTTCCTCCAGTGGAACCCCCCACTCCGGGAACGTCTCATACCAGACGAGTGTACCCCAAATGTTTGCATGGTAGAGTAATTATGGTGCACGTGTACGTGGAGACAGTGCGCAGCAATCGCCCACATAGTGTAACTGAGGCGGAATAAGGGGAACCGCGTGACTGGGCGGGCGGGCGTGTCTGAAGATGCTGATGCATTCTCCAGGATAATGAACGTTTTCAATGTCATCATGAGGTAACCGCTGGTAGCAACATTCGATCGTGATTGGAAACGGCTAT